>NC_087166.1:23163765-23173765 GCF_035594125.1 Scylla paramamosain | reverse complement strand
GAAAAGGGAAAAAGAGAAAGGGAATGAAGATAGATAGAGAGGGAAATATATAAAAAAAGGAAAGGCCAAGGAAGGGAAAAGATAGGTAGGAAAGAGAGAAAGGAGAGGAAAAAAAAACAGGAAGACCTCTGGAGGAAGGAACAAATTAGACGGGAAAAAAAGGAATAAACTGACGATGAGGGGAAAAAACTTGAAATACAGGAACAAAGCAGAAAGAGGAAAACAAACATCAAAACACCGGTAGGAGGAAAGAAAAGGAAAAGGAAAAAAATAAACCAGCAAAAATTATGAAAGGGAAAAACGAACAAGTGAGAGGAAAACGAATGAGAGAAGAGGAAATAAAGACGGGAAGAAGAGGGAATGAACAGGGAAAACTGAAAGAAAGGGAAAAAAGAGGGAAGTAATGAAGGGAAACTAACTAGCGAGGGACAGAATCAATGTTAAAGAAAGAGAGAGAGAGAGAGGGCAAGAGAAAGGGGGAAAAAAAAATGAAGGGGAAATAGAAATAAAAGGAGAAGAGGGAAAACTGAGGGAACGTTTTTAAGAGCATGATGATAATACAGAAGTGAAAGAGAAGAGAAGAGAAGAGAAGAGAAGAGAAGAGAAGAGAAGACAAGGGAAAGAAAAGAAAGGAAGGGGAAGGAGGAAGGGAAGGAAAGGAAAGGAAAGAAAAAAAGAAAAGAAAGAGAAGAGAAAAGAAAGGGAAGGCAAGAGAAGGAGAGGGAAAAGGGAAAGAAAGCAAAGGTAAGGGGAAATAAAGGAAAAGGAGAGGAAAAGTAAAAAAGGAAGAGGATAAGGAAAGAAGAGGATAAGGAAAGGAAGAAAAGAGAAAAAGGAAAGGAAAGATAAGAACGAAAAAAAGGGAACGAAAACAGAAGAGATTGAAGGGATGGAGGAAAAAAAAATAGAGGGAAGGAAACGAAGAAAGGAAACGAAGGAAGGAAGAGAAGGAAAGGGAAGAAGAAAAAGAAACGGAAGGAAGGGAAAAGAAGGGAAGGATAAGAGGACAGGAATTGACGAGAAGAACACGACGAGACAAGATGAGGGTATAAGGGTGAGGAGGAGGCGTCATTAAGAAAGCAAGGGGGGGGGGAGGAGGAGGAGGAGGGGAGGAGGGGGAGGAGGAAAGAGGTGATTAGGGAAAAAAGGGATAAGTACAAAAAGGAAAGAAGTGATTAGGGAAAAAAAAACAGAAAGGCAGGAAAGGAAAATTAATAGAAAAAAATTTAAAGATTGCGAAAATACGTAGAATGGATGCCTGAGTGGAAAAAGAGGAAAAAAAGAAGAAAGTAAATAGGTAGTCTGATAGATGGGAAAAAAACAAATGATAAAGAAAAATATGAACAGTAGAAAGCTGGTGACATGAGTGAAAAAAAAGGGGGGAAAGAAGAAACAAAAAAGAAGAAAATTAAGAAGTTAGGAAGTAAAAGCAGGAAAAAAAGGAAGAAAAGGAAGAAATTATTAGTACAAGGATGATGATGCGACAAGGAAAAGAGGGAAAGAGAGGAAATGAAAAAAAAGTTCAAGGTGGACATGATGAGTGGTAAGAAAGGAAAATGAAGGAAAGGAAATGAAAAAAATAAAATAAAGAGAAGAAGATTGAAAGTGAAATGGCTGTTTTCTTTAAATAAATAAAAATAACAATAATAAAATACTGAAATTATTCCCTTACGCAAAAGAAAACAAAAGAAAATAAAAGAATAAACTGAAAATAAAACAAATAGTGATAAACAAAAATATTACACCATGGAAACAAATAGAATACGAGAGAGAGAGAGAGAGAGAGAGAGAGAGAGAGAGAGAGAGAGAGAGAGAGAGAGAGAGAGAGAGAGAGAGAGAGAGAGAGAAACTTCCTACCACTCTGAGGCGAAATAACATACAAATAATAACGACAAAAATAAATATAAAAAAAATAACTAAATAAAATAATAATAAAGAAATTAATAAAATCTTACTTATCCAAACTCTCACTCGTCCTACAGAAAAAAAAAAACTCCCAAGATACATTAAGGAAAAGAAATAAATGAGACAAAAATAGAATCCCTTTGCTCCCACGCCCACAAAAAACCCTCAAGATATATTACTGTGAGGGACTAAATGAGGAAAAAAGACTCTTCCCCCACACAGGAAAAAAAAAAAAAAGCAAGGAAAATTAATGTGGAGAACTAATGGGAAAAAATATATGGTTCCTTATACCCACAAGAAGGCTGAGATATATTGATGTCGAAAGCAAATGAAGAAAATTAAAGGTGTTTCCATAAAAGGCAAATACGTGTTAATGTAAATAAATAAATAAATAAATAAATAAATAAATAAATAAATAAATAGGAAAAATTATAATTCCTTCAAGAAAAGTTCAGGAAAAATTAATGTGCAGTACTAGGTGGGAAGTCCTCCACCCACAAAATAAACAAACAAACAAACAAACAAACAAACAAACAAAGAGGAATAGATATGTTGTGGAAAACTAAATGATAAAAAAAGTTCCTTCACTTCCCCTCCCGAAAAAAAAGACCAATATAATTACTGCAAAAAAAGCTTAATGAGAGAAAAAAATACCAAGTCGATCAAAAGGAAAAAAAAGGAAAAAGGAAAAAAATATTAATATACATGATTAAATAAAAAAAAATGACAAAAAGGTATTATCTTATCTATTATTAGTAGTATTTTTATATATTTGTTTATTTATTTATTTTTTTATGATGGAATGCCAGTAACATCCAGGCTGTTCCCATCCAAGTACAAACCGGACCCAACGTTGCTAAACCTCACTGATAGGACAAGAAGCGGTCACCCTTCCAAGTGCAAACCGGACCCAACGTTGCTTAACCTCACTGATAGGACAAGAAGCGGTCACCCATCCAAGGGCAAACCAGATGCAACATTGCTTAACCTAACTGACAGGACAAGAAGCGGTCACCCATCCAAGTACAAACCGGACCCAACGTTGCTTAACCTCACTGATAGGAGAAGAAGCGGTCACCCATCCAAGGGCAAATCAGATGCAACATTGCTTAACCTCACTGATAGGATAAGAAGCGGTCACCCATCCAAGTGCAAACCAGATGCAACAGTGCTTAACCTCACTGATCGGAAGAGAAGCGGTGTATTCAACGTGAGTGATCTCAGAATCATCGAAGATAAGATTTTAGAAACCATCAAGACGAGGTATCACGACCCTCTCTCTTTACTTCACTCACTACACCCTCTACACTACACAATGTACTTTTTACGTGTCAAAGAGAGAGAAACATAAGGAATCCCTCCCTCCTCTCTCTCTCTCTCTCTCTCTCTCTCTCTCTCTCTCTCTCTCTCTCTCTCTCTCTCTCTCTCTCTCTCTCTCTCTCGTCAGTGATCACCAAATAATTACTATCCGCCTGATTACACGTCAGGCACACGCGGCTAATCATCTCGTACAGACACTCACGCCACGCCATCCCACAGCCTGGCCAGTCACGTAGACCAGGAAGAGAAAAGGGATGTGGGTTGTTGGAATTAGGAAGACGTGTCAGCGAAGGGGAAGTGAGGGAAGAGGAAGCATAAGAGGCATGTTAAGAATTATAGATTATATTCAATGAGGACAAAAGTAAAAGAAAAATTAGGTTACAGTCTGTGAGAGAGGAAGTGAGGCCGGAGAGAACGAGAGTGGTTAAAAGATATGTCTGTTGTATTATTTATAGAACACTTGTATGAAAGAAGGAAAGGTGCAAGAAAATATGAGGGAAAAGAGGGAACGCGAGATGATGATAAGAGGAAGGTTAAAAAATACATATTGTGAAGATTTGTATAAATAAAGAAGGGAAAGAAGGCATGACATAGAAGGGGAAGTGAGGGAGGAAGGAACAGAGGAGGGTAAAAGGTATGTTTAAAATCAGATTCTTTAAAGAGGATTTGTGTAAAGAGGAGAATGAAAAGTAAAAGAAAAAAAAGAAAAAGAAAAACACCGGTTACAGAATGGGAGGAAGTGAGGCACAGCAAGGAGAGGTGGTGAGGAAAGAGGGAATATACGAAGGAGATAAGAAGAATATTAAAAATTAAACTGTTCAGAGGGGGACACGCATATGAAAAGAGGATAAAGAAGAAAACGCGTAATTTATGGAAGAAGTGTGCGTGGGAAGAGGGAAGGAGATTTACTGGCAAGAGGGAGACACAGTGAGTGGACGAGAAGGTCGGAGGTAAGCAGATCCATCCCTGTGTGGCGGCGCGGCAGCCTCACGTCACTCCACGCATCACTATTGCCTCATGGGGAGTCGTGAAGTGCTCAGTGGCAGCACACCACGAACCGCGCCGCCCACTCCGCCACGCCGCAGCCCCACAGCGAGGGGAGGGGAGGGGCGCTGAGTGAACCAGTGAATGAGTGAGGGAGGAAGGCGATGAGTGGGTGTTGGTGCTTCGATCGCCGAGTACTGCTTCGGTCCCCAAGTGTTCATGCGCTGCCTCATTCAGTCACCCATTCATTCATTCATTCATTCATTCATAAGCCTCTGTGCTGCTTTCCATAGTTACTGATACTGATGCAGCTACTGCTGCTGCTACCACCACTGTTACTCGGCCCTAACACCGCCAGAATAGCAGCACAGCAGAAATGGTCCGGAGGCCGCTGCGTGGCGCCGCAGCAGCTCGCTACACCTGCCGCAGGTGTTCCGAGCACGTGTTGCAGCCACTATTGATTCGGCGCCAACGGTCACAAACCGCGTCTGGTGAGCAGTGACTGACGAGGCTGGCGCCACAGCTGCCCCACACCAAGGCACACAGGACACTTCCTAGCAGGCTCCTGACAGTGCCAACACAGCCACTGACACTTACCTCTTGGTTGCGCTCGGCGGGCGCCACCCTGAGGGCGCGGATGAACCTCTTGTCGTGGTAGTCGTCCATCATGAGGGTGACGGAGGAGTGACTAGACTCCAAAGCGCCGCGAGCAACACACGCTCGCTCAGCACGCGAGGACGCAAGGCCGCCCCATGGCGGGGTGCTGAGTGACTAAGGAGCTCAGGCGTGGTGCCACTAGCACAGTAACAGGTCCTGACAGCCAGGCAGAGTGGGCAGGGCCGCGATCAGCCCATGCTTGGGGTCACGGTGCAGCGGACACACCTGAAGCACTCACACCGATACACGTGTAAGTAAACACCGGTAAATCAGTGCCGCCGCGGCCCAGGCGGCTGATGGAGGGCAGGCAGCACGGCACTCACTTGAAGCAGATAGCACTACACACTGAGCGGAAAGGCGCGGGCATGAGGCCGCCAACGGGAGGGAGCCTGGCGCCTTCCTGCTGCGCCACCGCCTCGCTAGATCGCTGTGCACCCCTGGCGGCGGAGCGGACCCGGAATTCCGTCGCACACGCTGCTGGGGAGTGAGTCACTGCTCGGTGGTCCTCGCCTGGCGCTTCACGGCCTCGCCTGCCGGGCCACGCCGCTGCTGGAGTCAGGCCGTCACGCCGCACGCACTTTGACTAGAAGCAGCAGCACCAGCAACTGTCCCCGCCACAGCTGGGGCACCATTCTGCCCTGTATGGTGCCGCTACATGCCTCGCGTCGCGCGTCGCGGTGTCAGCCTTTGAGGTGGTGCCGCGACCAGCGCGCTCTCACATGACACCCTCAGGGACGCAGGGTAAGGCCGCCCTTTACTGTCTCGCTGCCGAGGTGACGCTGTGTTGACCTGGCGCGCGTCAAACCGGGAACACGTCGGGCAGGTCAGGCGGCGAAGATTCTGGACTCCCACAGCGGGATGGGATGCGCCGCGCTGCCACACTCCCGCACCACACGGCGACCCTGTAAAGAGAAACAACGCACTGTACAACACGACACGTCAACACCGCCCGCTCTTCACCCAGACCCGCCTCCAGTGTTGACTCACCCGATACATTATTTATGGATGGTGAGGTACACTCGTTAAGGAGAAGATTTCTTATCATTCCTGAGGGCACGTGTTCGCCGCCACAGGTGTTTGTGACGCTTACACTCGTCCCCACACACTTCATTATTACCCCCCCCCAACACACACACACACACACAAGCAGCAACAAACGGAGTGGCCTTGACCGCGCAACGTGACCCAAAGAGCACCAGTGACAGCGCCCGCCCTACCTGACACCCGCCCCTCCTGACGCGGTCCTCACGCCCAGCAGGAGGTGAAATGGCAGGATGGATACCTTGACCTTTCAACCTCACCACCTTAAATATAATCATTCAACCAATAAATGAATAAATAAATAAACCTCTTCCTCTCCTGACACACTCTCCATCTCTATCTACTCCTTCCCTCCCTCCAGCCTTCCATCTCTTCCTCCCTCCACTCTTCCATCTCACCTCCCCTCCCACCGTCTCCCAACCTCCTCCACCTTCACCACCTCCACCACCTCCATGCCATTACAAGTGGTGCGCCCCTTTAATTCTTAGGAGTCAGCACGCACTAGCCTCTACATGGTATGAATGAGGCTTAATTACTCCCACTGTTGTTGTTGTTGTTGTTGTTGTTGTTGTTGTTGTTGTTGGTGGTGGTGGTGGTAATGTTGTTGTTGTTGTTGTTGGTGGTGGTGGTGGTGGTATTGTTGTTGTTGTTGTTGTTGTTGTTGTTGTTGCTGTTGTTGTTGTAAGCATATTTTGGGCATTTATTCCCTAATTGTTGTAGGGTTGTGATGAAATGTATATATTGTGTGCATTATTATTATTATTATTATTATTATTATTATTATTATTATTATTATTATTGTTATTATCATCATTAGGCAACAGTAATAGTTATGGTAGTAGTGGTGATGGTGGTAGTAGTAATAGTTGTAGTAGAAGAAAGAGGAACAACAGTCTCTCTCTCTCTCTCTCTCTCTCTCTCTCTCTCTCTCTCTCTCTCTCTCTCTCTCTCTCTCTCTCTCTCTCTCTCTCCACACACCTGCGTTGCCTTGAAGGATTAAAAAGAAGTCCTTCACTACCACCACCACCACCACCACCACTACTACCACCACCATCACCACCACCACCACCACTACTATCACTACCATCATCACCACCACTTCCACAGTTAAGGATTTGAACAACAACACTACTGATACTAATACTACACCTCCTCCTCCTCCTCCTCCTCCTCCTCCAAAAATATGAAACACAGAATCAATGAAGCTGTTGATACACGACTGATGAAGCATTATATCAGTCCTCTCTCTCTCTCTCTCTCTCTCTCTCTCTCTCTCTCTCTCTCTCTCTCTCTCTCTCTCTCTCTCTCTCTCTCCTTGACAGTTGTGTTTCGAAAGTGTCATTATCTCTACTTGAAAACGGAGAGAGAGAGAGAGAGAGAGAGAGAGAGAGAGAGAGAGAGAGAGAGAGAGAGAGAGAGAGAGAGAGAGAGAGAGAGAGAGAGAGAGAGAGAGAGAGAGAGAGAGAAACCTTAAATGCTTTGCTCTCCCAACAGGACTACATTTAACATCTTATAGTAGATCTTAAAAGGATTTTCAAGAGTGCTTTCATAATACACGTGATAGTTTAACAAATATTCTGTACCTGTTCATGAAAAAAAAAAAAAAAACGTAGAAAAACATGACTTGTGATCTCTTTGGTCTTTGAAATTAGTTACAGAGTTAAAGACATGCCACAGTTTACAGCACTGCAAGTAATTTATGAAATCTTTATATGTGCCTCCATGAATAACGAGTATTAAAATATTTAACTTAATTTCTGACAGTACAGTGTTTGGAAAGGTTTACAGAACAAGAAAAAACGTCTTAGAGTGGTTACTAATTAAGGAAAGGTGTCAAACAGCAATGAAAGGGTTAAATTAATAAGTTAAGAATACGATAAGGAGAGACAGGAAGAGGTGGGAGAAGCACAGGTGAGGTAATGTGAGGGCAAGGCAAGATGAGGCGCAGCAATACAAACATGAAGCTGCGTCCTGCTAGCAAATAAACGTGAATTAATTGGATATCACTAATTATTATTTATTTAACATATTGATTCATTCCACAGGGAAAGACAAAATGCGACAAGAAATTACAAGTCAAGATTAGTTTACGTAAATTTTCTCAGAAGCAAAAAAGTGGATAATTGAGAATAAGAGAAATGAGATCTTGGAAATATAATTAGGATAATGAGACATGGAGCACGCTCTCTCTCTCTCTCTCTCTCTCTCTCTCTCTCTCTCTCTCTCTCTCTCTCTCTCTCTCTCTCTCTCTCTCTCTCGTTTTCTTTTCTATTTTATTCTTTTTTTCTCTTTCGTTTGGTGTTTTTTTTATCTTTCATCTGTATTTGTCCGTCTGTCCTTCCTTCTCTTTCTTTTCTGCTCTTCTTTCCTTCGTATTCTCTCTTCTTTTTCAGCTTCTTCCCTTTCCCTTTTCGTATAATTTTACTATTCCTCCTTGATCCCCATTATTCCGCCTCGTCCTCCTAACCTAACCTAAATTAAGCTAACCTAACCTTAATTAACCTAACCTAAATTAACCTAACCCGAATTAACTTAACCTAACCTAACCTGAATTTCAAGGACTAACATAAATTAACCTAACATAAATTATCTTAACCTAACCTAACCTAAATTAACCCAACCTAGCTCAACCTTTCACTTTGCTCTTCTGTCTCTCCCAATACAAGTAGTGTAGGATAGTTATATAAGGAATCTAGAAAGAACTTGAATATCTGTTACTGTTTGTCTTCCTTATATTTCTCTTCCTTCTGCACAAGTTTAGAAGGAGGAGGAGGAGGAGAAGGAGGAGGAGGAGGAGAAGGAGGAGTTATTAGTGAAGTCAACCCATCTGGCGTGTTTATCTCCCCAGTCATGCATTGGTGAGATTAAGCCTCGTATTCTTAAGCCCTTTGTTTCTTCACCAGGACTGTTTATAAAGGACACAGAAATCATTAGTTGAGTTTCCATGCGTGTTTCTCTCACTGACGATGCAGATTCCTTGTGAAACTACCACTGGAATCACGAAAACACCCTTGAAAATAGATTCCTTGTTAAATTACCACGACAGTAATGAAAACAGGCTTGGATCTCTAATAATTTCCAGTACAGCCTCTTAGAATTTGCTGTGATAAGATGTTGGTGTTTCGAGAATGTGGAGGTAGATTTGTATACGTAGTGAAATATTGATTGGTAGAGATTATTCACAAAATAGTCAGTGGAAATTAGACAGCATGAAACTTTCTCCTTGCATATTGTTTGAGTTTTGTTACCCAACCATAACAAAAAAAAAAAAAAAGTTGAGAGACTATATCACACACACATGCGTACACCGCAACACACTACAATTATTCGCAAACTCACTAAAAATCAGGTTTATTCAACTCCTTAAATGTAAACAAGACGGCAATCCTCTCCCTACACAAGCACTAAGAGTCAGGTTACCAGTGAGAATAAGAAGAGTGTTACTGAAGAGAGACTGTTTCACGCACATAATCTCTCTATTATTGTGCCACGTAATGTTCCCAGTCTTCTCTCCCACTCCCTCTCCCTTCATCCCCACTGACAGTTTCTCCATTTCTCCTTCCCCTGAATACATCAAAATAATAATGGTAATAAATTGATACACATAAATAAATGACGATATATTTTTTTTAATCCGGACAGACAGGAATCAAACGGTAAAAAAAAAAAAAAAAAAAAGAGAAAAAAAACACAAGTACACAAAACCTTCGCAAATACTAACAATACTGGACCTTTCCCTTCCCTTTCAATGCCCTCAACACTGAAATACATGAAAAAAAAAAGAAAAATAAGAAAACAAAACTCACATACACAAAAAAAGATAAAATACTAAAAATACTGCTCCCTCTTCCCTTCCCTTTCAAAACCGTCACCTAAAAATATATACAATAAGAACACACAAAAACGAAAACAAACTTAGAAATACTAACAATACTTCTCCCTTTTCAATGCTCTCATCCAAAAACAAAGGAAATAACTCACACACACACACACACACACACACACAAGAACCCGGACTACTCGCCACTGCAAGCAATTCTGGAGCGACTGCAGACGTGGACAGAGGAGAGCAGGATGACCATCAACCACAGCA
>NC_087166.1:23143765-23156265 GCF_035594125.1 Scylla paramamosain | reverse complement strand
CACCATGATCTAACACCAGAATTTACACCTTTATACACCAATCTCTGGCACACCACTGAGCATTATTTAACATTCCTTTCACTATCACTCTTCGTCCTTCCTCCCTCCACACACACACACAGACGTCAGGACAGAACTGCACATCACTCTGGTACATCAAGGTGCCTTTTTCAACATTTTTATTACGATTACCACTTCTCGTTCTTTCTTCGTACGAAAATACACGGCAGAATTATATATCCAGAATTATATATCCCTCTGGTATATCACCGTATATTGTTCATCATTCTTATTACTAATGCCACTCCTAGGTAGCCCCACAAACACACCAGGACACAACCATACCATTATCTTGACACGCCCGTAATTTAAACTATTAATGTACATGTTAACGTGTTTTTATGATTTTTTTTTTATGTTTAACTAACCCTTGGTGTGCGTCAGGCGAGCTCGCAAACACGTCAGGACACAGCTTCCATTAACTGGCGACGCCCTGGGCACCGTTAGGAAGGTAAATGTCGGTGGTGGTGGTGAAGGGAGCGCAGAGGGAGCCAGGCGGTGTTTCTGTCAGCTGGTAACGCTCGTGGTCAGAACTTTGGTTATATAAACAGGATAGATTCCAAAGCTTTTCATCCCATCGACTCCTCTCCTCTTGCGGGACTGTTTCGATTCCCTCTCTCGTTGCTGCTATTTTGTATCTCTTGGTGCTTGCTGTTACTCGTACTGCCACTGTTATTATTCCTTGTACAATATTTATTCATCGACTCCTCTCTGACTGTTTTGATTGCCTCTCCTACAACTTAAATATTGTATCTCTCCCTGTCTTCTTTTATTTCTGTGGTTACTCTTATGGAAATGGTAACTGCAAGCCTCTATCATAACGGGGCTTCGCTGTGCAAGACTATCTACTTACATTTACCTCCTCTCCTTTAACTCACAGTCTGGATTCCTCGCTCGCTGTAGTGTTGTATCTCTTAGTGTGTTCTGTTATTTCTGTGGTTTCTCTTCTGATATTGCTAACTAATGCCTCTCTCCTCTCTTAGCTTCGCTGTACAAGACTGTTTCCTCACACTCGTCCCTATTCTGTCCACCATACTAATGCAAGAGGTAAGCGATAACTTAACTCTTTCATCCCTTTCACTGGAAAACTCATAAACTCCCTTTCTGTTACAGTTTTCCTTCTTTCTTATGACTTTACTTTTTATACACATCAAAAACTAAACTGACCAATTATTTCGCTTCTCTTGCTACAGTTTCCTCTTGGGTGCGGTGTTATGAATGGACTTTTGGAATAAATCTTCCTGAATTCTTGCTCGATCTCCACGACACTCAAAAATGATAATGATAATAACACTCCACTCACTTCCACCGTGTTCAGAGTGTTCCCTCAGTAAATCCTCTTATCTTCTAAACCTACCAACTGCCCAGCGCTCTAAGGCCACAAGACACAGGGAAGACATAAAAATCCTCTGACCTCCAAAGAGCCTACTAATTGCCCACTTTGTATGGAGACAGGCAGCAGATCAGCGAACACAAGACACAGCAAGACATAAAACACGGTGAAAGTGAGCGGCCAGGTTAGTTACGTTACTACCTAGAAAGTTAGGGTTCAGACACGCTTTGCTCTCTCACCACGACTATTTTCAAAGACCACAGAGATGACTAGCCGGGTTCTCACCAGTGTTAGTCCTGTTAATAATGAAAAAAAAAATGTTTATATGCCACCAGCATCGTAAAAAAAAACATCCTTAAATAGCCACATTAAATTCAACTAGAGCCTTTTGAAAGTGAAGAGTGTTTCTCCTGTTAATAATATAGAAATCTTGTTAATCTGTCTATTTTCAAAGGCCACAGAGGTGACTAGTCGAGTTCAAACGAGTGTTACTCCTGTTAATAAAATAAAAATCTTGTTAATATGTCACTAGACTTAAAAAAAAACACCCTTAAAAACAGCGTAACTTCAATTAGAGACTTTTGAAAGTAGTGGAGGTGCGGCGCAGAAGTGGCCAAGATCTCCACACTGCACACCTCCCCGCCCCTCCACCCTCATTCACCGGCACTCACAACACCTCCTCATTGCTATTCACGAAGCGGCGACTCTGGTGACCTGTACTGACCCTCGAGGTACACACTGGCAGGGGAAGCGAGCCCAGGTGAGTCTGAGTCCGGGTGTGTCTGAGTCTGCCACAGTCCGCAGGTCTCTCTCTCTCTCTCTCTCTCTCTCTGCCTTGTCTTGTTTGGGTAATGTTCGCACCGCGCCTCAGTTTGGGGCTACATTGGGCAGGTTTGGGATTTTCTTTGCATGATTGACTGTTTGGGCGAGACATGGATTGACTTTTTTTTTTTTTTGTCCCTTGCCAGACGCTTTTGTGTGTGTGTGTGTGTGTGTGTGTGTGTGTGTGTGTGTGTGTGTGTGTGTGTGTGTGTGTGTGTGTGTGTGTGTGTGTGAGAGAGAGAGAGAGAGAGAGAGAGAGAGAGAGAGGAGAGAGAGAGAGAGAGAGAGAGAGGAGAGAGAGAGAGAGAGAGAGAGAGAGAGAGAGAGAGAGAGAGAGAATGGAAATAATGAATGGCAGGCACTTTTTCGCATTTAGTTACCAAGGCTTAGTGTGACGTCATAGAGAGAGAGAGAGAGAGAGAGAGAGAGAGAGAGAGAGAGAGAGAGAGAGAGAGAGAGAGAGAGAGAGAGAGAGAGAGAGAGAGAGAGAGAGAGAGAGAGAGCACACTATACACACAAAAAATACATAATCTTTCCTAACCTAACTGACGAACAAAGCCACAAACAATGCAGGTTGTAGATTATAGACTTATCTTTCTTTTTACTGTATCTACACTTTTTTTTTTTTCTATACTGTAGTTAATTTATAGTGTACTGCAACCAAACAGCCTCGTTAGGGCCTAAAAATCTGCTGCTGTTTCGTCCAGTTTCATTTACCACTTTACTTTGCGTGGAGGAGACTGACAAAGAAAAGTACACACAGTAGAAAAATAAATAAATAAATAAAGGTCCCATCACTTATAAAAAAAAAAAAGTTAAAAAGGAAAGTTCCAAAATTTCGTAGCACACTGTAGAAACTGTAAATACTTTTAACGAGGACTGAAGTAAGTTTTTATTATAGATGAGAGTGGCAGACATGAACACAATGGTAAAAAAAATAAATAAATAATAATAGTAATAAAATAAAAATAAAAATAATAACAATAAAAATAATAATAATAACAATAATAAAAATAAATAAATAAATTGTTGGCTCAAAAATAATAAATAAATGAATGTGAGAGAGGAACATCTCCAAAATAAAGATGTAGTGTAGTTTAGGAGGTGTCCTGAAACTCCTCTCCTGCAGCTGTTCAAATCACAGGAAGGGGAAAACAGAAAACAGGCAGAGCGTTCCAATTGTATACAAGAGGTACACGTGTTTTCATTAACTTTCTGATGAATATTTTGTGATACGTGGTTCTGGGGTCAACAAAACTGTCTATCTATCAATGAATCAATCTGTCTATTCATCTATTTATCTATCTATTTTCTCACTGATATGCGAACAAAAACGAATTTGCAGATCCCGTAATGACTGCCGACAGAAACACACACACACACACACACACACACACACACACACACACACACACACACACACACACACACACACACACACACACTGCATCACAACAACCACAATTACTCACATTACAGTCACCATTACCACTGTAACCCTCATAACCCACCAACAACACCACTACCACCACCACCACCACCTCTTCCTCCCCATCACGCTCCGCCGCCCCTAATGAAGTAATAGAGGCAGGACAGGACAGCTGGGTCTCCATCTATCAAATAATTACAAGGATACATTAACCCTAATTGCACGGGTGTTAAACGCGTGTTCTGAGGGAGATAGGGAGAGGGAGAGGTGGAAGAGAGGGACAGAATAAGGGGAAGGAAGAGGTGGTCTGGGAGAGAGGGAAAATAGGAAGAGGAGAGTAAAGAGGAGGAGTGAGAGGATGAAAGGAAGTGATAGGATAAAGGAATGTCAGATGAAAAGATGAAGGAAGGAAGAAAGTGTAGGAAAGGAGAGGAGAAAGAAGAAGGAGAAAGAAGAGGAAAACCAAAGAGGGAGGGAAGGGGAAAGAGGAGAGAAGGATAAAAGGAAGTGATGGGCGGGAAGAAAGTGAAACAGTGTCATGAATGTTACAAGATAGTAGAAGAAAGGAGAACGAAGATGAAGGAAAGAAATGATGGAGGGGGTGAGGGGAAGAATGGACGGGGAAATTATCAAAGGTGATGGGTGATGGAAGGAAGAAAGGAGGAAAAGGGAAGGAGGGAGGGAGTGAGGCTGAAGGGAGAAGAACAAAGAGAGCAGTGAGTAAAGTCGACTAATTACGTAGAAAGGATCAAACAATCCAAGGAAAGAAGGGAGGAAAAATGAAAGAAAGAAAAAGAAAGGCAGAAAAAGGAAAAATAAAAAGGAGAAAGAGAGAAAATGAAGCAAAAGGCACAAAAATGAAAAAAAAAAAATATTGAAAACAGAGAACTAAACACTAATAAACAAGCAAAAGAAAATACAAGAAAGGAAGAAATAAATAAATAAAGAAAGAAAAAAATAAGAAAACAAAGGAACCAAGAACAAACAAAAGGACCTCAAGTTCTTAGAAACAAGTACAAGAAAAATGGAAAGAAGAGGAGATAAAGGAGAAAAATAATTAAGTACAGAAGGAAGGAAGGAAGGAAGGAAGGAAGGAAGGAAGAAAAAAACAAAGGAAACTGGAACAAGCAAAAGGCCCTCAGGTCCTTTAGACAAACAAGACTTAAGCACGTCTCCTGAAACGCTTTGCTCTCTCACCACGACTATTTTTGAGGGCCACAGAGATGACTAGCCGGACTCTCAAGAATATTCCTCCTGCCAATAACGTAGAAATCTTGTTAACCTATCACTAGAACCATAAAAAACAACCCTTAAAAAATAGTGTAAATTCAACTAGAGCCTTTTGAAAATAGTGGAGGTGCGGCGTAGAAGTGTTTTAAAATACAGTCCTTACACACGAATCCCCGTCACCCTGTTCCCTGAGGGCTCGTGGTGGTGTGCCTTAACCTTTCCCGCCCTCAACACTCCTGCTCTTGACTCCAGGCGCCCCCCGCTCCCCTTCAAGTGATGTTTGGGCCTGGCTTCCCCTTTAAACCTGCCTGCCTACACAGACCTACATTCTATACACCACTGATATTAGGTAACTGATGGAGATATGGCTAGATTTGTTTACGTAGTTTTCATTTTCCGGGTAAACAACAGTGGCAGTATTTAGTGCTTTTTAGTTTGTTTGTTTGTTTTTGTTTGTTTGTTTTGATGTATGTTGTTGTTTTCTATGGTGTCTTATTTTTGTATTCGTGTCTTTCGTTATTTTTATTTATCTATTTATTTATTCTTTTTTTTTTAAGATGTTCAAATTGAGTGTAATATTGTCACTGGTGGTGGTGGTCGTGCTGGTGCTGGTAGTTGTAGTAGTAGTAGTAGTAGTAGTTGTTGTTGTTGTTGTTGTTGTTGTTGCTGTTGTTGTTGTTGTTGTTGTTGTTGTTGTTGTTGTTGCTGTTGTTGTTGTTGTTGTTGTTGTTGTTGTTGTTGTTGTTTTGTTGTTGTTGTTGTTGTTGTTGGTGTTGTTGTTGATGGACCACATACGAGCATAAGAACATAAGAAAATAAGGGAAGCTACAAGAAGTCATCAGGCCTACACCGTGGCAGTCTTTGAAGTAGTAGTAGTAGTAGTAGTAGTAGTAGTAGTAGTAGTAGTAGTAGTAGCAGTGACAGTAATAATAGTAGGCAAAACCAATCACATCAGACAATACCAGCTTCTCTACACTCTGCACTGCCACTGTCCTGAAGCGCCGCCCGATGAGTCGCCGAGGATTCCTGACATCACTCCATTACACTCAGCCAAGGCACACTCCCACCACCGCCTCACACCGATGTCATCACCCACCGGGAGTGCTAACGCCTTCTGGCAAACGCTGGCAGTGCTGCAGAGAGCGGAACACGAATGCTTGGCTGTGTTTTGTGTGTTACCTGAATTGTGAATGTTGTGTGCTGTGGGTGTGTCGTGAGATGATACATAGTGATTTTTTTTGTGTTGTTGCTGTTAGTGTGGTGTTTGGAGTGTTGTGTGTGTGTTGAACGTCTTCTTTTTTTTATTATTTTCACGTAAGATGGATGCTGGCCAAGTGTGGGTGCAAGTCCTTATAGAAGACAAACCCGATACCAAAATCTAATAAATATTATACTGAGAATGGTCTTGAAAACTCCCTCCTGAATGCGTTTAAGTCACATGCACGATGAAATACAGAAGCAGGCAAGGAGTTCTGAAGTTTACAGAGTGTGTGGTGTGTGGTGCATGATGTGCGTTATAAATCACTGTGGTGTGGGTAGTGTGTTGTGGGTGTGCTGTGTTGCGGTGCGTGTTGCTTAATTTGTGTGTCGTGTCGTGTAACGTGCGTTGTTTACGTGTGTTGTTTACAGTCAGAATGCAGCATGTGTTGTATTAAGTGCCGTATTGTTTGCTTTGGACTGTAAGTTAACATGTTTACTCATTAGTGTACTGTATAATGTATTCTGTTGGCTGTGTATTTATTGCTAGTCCAGTGTACCTCGCATACTGATCTGTGCTGGCATATGCTGAGCCTCCCATCCTTGCCGAGTCTCGCCCCCACCACTTCTTTCCCCTGCTCCCGTCAGTTGTCGCCACAGCGGATTAACCTACAAAACACTCAATCATAAGCGCCTTCCTCAGTTACACGCATTACAAACAAATTCACTGCATCTATAAACCTTCTCTCAGGCCTTCCTCTGTTTCTCCTGCCGGGTAGATCGAACTCCACCATCTCTCCTCCTGACACGCCCACACCACTTCAGTCTCGCCTCCTTAATTTTGTCTCCTAACCGTACACGTGTTATGCCTCTGATGTGCTCGTTGCTGATTTCGTCCATCCTCGTCACTCCTGAGAAATTCGCTGCCCAGTAACTCCAGCCAGACAAGCAGACGAGGACGTTATGCATGCAGTCACCAGAACCTAATGAAGCCGAGCCCTAGAACTCGCGTGGCCTCCTGAACCTTAACAAAACACTGTCACTCAGAAACGCTAGAGATGCTAACACTGATGACTTCACTAGACGCAATACGTGACTCTGACAGAATAAGAGACCTTATCGCTTGAGCCTAAAGAAGAGGGCACCAAGGTCAGACTGGAAGGGTCAAGGTGGAATACCGCTAATGCATTACAATGATATACTGTCTGGGGCGAGGCGGCGCGTGATGGACGGTTCTGCTTCTAATGCTCGCTAACTAAACCTCTCATATATATTGTATTTATATGCTGAGAGACGCGACTTGCCTGTGATTAATGCTATGCTTGGGACCTACTGACACACGCACATACATACAAACTCTCTCTCTCTCTCTCTCTCTCTCTCTCTCTCTCTCTCTCTCTCTCTGCTGCCAATTTAGAGACTTTCGGGCAAATCTGGCTGTTATGTGTAAATGCAACAGGGATTAAGGGCGTGTGGCGAATACCGATCCAATGATTTACACATAAACAATAACATGAATAATAACGTGTAGTATTAGTTACGTGTGTGAAAGGAGAAGAGAAAAGGGGTGTGTGTGTGTGTGTGTGTGTGTGTGTGTGTGTGTGTGTGTGTGTGTGTGTGTTGTGTGTGTGTGTGTGTGTGTGTGTGTGTGTGTGTGTGTGTGTGTGTGTGTGTGTGTGTGTGTGTGTGTGTGTGAGAGAGAGAGAGAGAGAGAGAGAGAGAGAGAGAGAGAGAGAGAGAGAGAGAGAGAGAGAGAGAGAGAGAGAGAGAGAGAGAGAGAGAGAGAGAGAGAGAGAGAGAGAGAGAGAGAGAGAGAGAGAGAGAGAGAGAGAGAGACAGACAGACAGACAGACAGACAGACAGACAGACAGACAGACAGACAGACAGACAGACAGACAGACAGATAAATAGACAGATAGATAGATAGATAGACAGACAGACAAAAGACAGACAGACAGACAGACAGACAAACAAAACAAAAAGACAAGAAGACAGACAAAAACAGACGAAAGTTACAAATTAAAAAGAGACAAGACAAAATAACAATAACACACACACACACACACTCACACACACACACACACACACACACACACACACACACACACACACACACACACACACACAAGAGGTCAGCGGCACTAAACTTTCCCCCTCCGCCATGTCACTTGCGGATCCGCCTCGCCTGAACACCGCTGAGCCAAAACAGTTGACAAAAACACATCGGTAAGCCGCGCGTCGCTCCGGGATTAGTGAGGGGCGCCCACTGCACCGGGGAGGCTTGGGGTGGTTGGGCGTGGGTCGGCGTGGGTTTCCTAAATATTTTTTTTCTCTATGTATGGTGCAGCATCTATGTATATGTGTGTGTGTGTGTGTGTGTGTGTGTGTGTGTGTGTGTGTGTGTGTGTGTGTGTGTGTGTGTGTGTGTGTGTGTGTGTGTGTGTGTGTGTGTGTGTGTGTGTGTGTAAGAGTTGGGACATGTTGCGTTTGATTTTACGATATTTTTATGTCTTAGAATAGTTATCAGGTCTTTTGGAATGGTGCTGAAGGTCTTGCAATGATTTTCAGGTCTTTAAATGGTGTTGAGGCGCTCAAGATGGTGTAATAGTGTCTTGCAATGGTGTTAACAGCCTTCAAATTTCGTTATGTCTTTGCGTGGTGTTTAGGCACTTGGAATGTGTTTAAAGTTTTAGAAAAGAGACCAAGGCCTTGGAATGGTGTTAAGGTCCTTGAAATTATGTTTAAGGACTTGGAATGTTGCTAGGGATCTTGGAATGGTGTTAAAAGACTTGGAATGACGTTGGAATCCTTGTGACTTTGTTGGAGCCTTGGCAATAGTAGTTAAGATCCTGGCATGGCGTAATCTATCCGCATTAATCTTTTCAAAATGTCAATCGTTGAAGAATATCTACCCATGTTTGTAAACGCAGTATTTTTAACATATGTAAAATTGAAATCCTGTTATAAAATAAGGTTTTCTGTCAGTTATTGTTTCCACTACTAACGCCGCAACCATCACAACGTTATTGCAGCAGGTTGTTAATGCCGAGTCAATAGTGAAAGACTAAGCAGATTTATGGGTGGGGATGACAGGTGGATAAAGGTGGGTATATTTCATAACAGGCCTGTCACGTTTAGGCTTGATGGCTTCCTGTAATTGTCCTTACTTTCATTTGTTCTTTGGCTCTTGTTTCTTTATTTGATGTTAATTGTGTGACTCTTATCGTAACATTACATGATTCTACTGGTCAGAGATGAAGCTACAGATACCAAAGGTCTTAACACAACCGCAGCACCACCAGCCACCCAACAGCTGACTGCCAGATGAGAACTACCAAGACATAGTTTTATCATTATGTTTTCGGCAATTTAGCACTGATACATTTTTTAACAGATATCTTATAATATATACATGAACCCCTTCACAGTTATTTGCCAAATCTTCCCTTAATTACTAACCACTCTGAGACTTTTTTCATGTTCTACAGCCACCTCCAAACACTACAACAGAAATTCCAATACCAATTCTCTTCTTCACTTTTCTTTCTTGTAGACGCTTATAAAGTTTTCGTACATCGTGTTTAGTCTGGATTATTGCATATCGCAGGGAAAGGGTTCAGATACGAGTACTTTTATTTCTGCTCTGTCACTTCATAGTTTCTTGAGGTCACACCAAGAGGAATTTCGAATTTTGTTATATGTAATTGGAAGACAGAGATTTTTGCTTAGATGGACTTTTACTTTTGTTCCTACTGTTTCTTAGTCCTCTCTTGCGCTCATACCAAGAAGAAGTGGACCATAAGTGTTATCATATCGTGCCTTATTTTACGCTATCTTACATCACGTTTTCTGGTATTGGTGCCTTAAAGACGCATACTCTAAACTGGTACAGTATTGGACAAGAAATGCTATCTTATCTTATCTTGTCCTTTTAAAATCGCACTCTAAACACGTACATTTAGTTGCGACTCAGAAACCACAACATTGGATAATAAATGCTATCTTACCTAATCTTATCTTACATGCTATCTTGCCTGATCTTACCATCACTTTTTTGTCTTCTGGTCTTTAAAAATCACATTCTAAACACGTACACTTTATTGAGACACAGACACACAGCAGCCACAGGGTTAAAAGGTATCGCTCCTTCTACGAGACGCGTGTGCAAGTGGGTGAGGTAATCTGGCCCGGCCTGACCTTCCTCACACACACACACACACACACACGTGCCTCCTCTACTGTGTTCCCCGAATGAGGTAAGTTTGGCACCGCTATCTCTTCCTTTCTCTGGTCTCCTTTAAGAGTCATCCTCGCTGTGTGTGTGTGTGTGTGTGTGTGTGTGTGTGTGTGTGTGTGTGTGTGTGTGTGTGTGTGTGTGTGTGTGTGTGTGTGTGTGTGTGTGTGTGTTACTTTCTCCTCCAACATCTCCCAAGTTCCGATCTTGCCGCGGAATTTCCTGCAAGTATTGGCAGAAATAATTGTTTGCTTTGGCTTCGTTTTCTATCCAGGCTTCGGTATCTTTCAAGGGGAAATGCGGGGAGAGCTGGCAAGGAATGTGCTAACAGACCAAGACTGGGTGGGCTGGCAGGGAATGGGAAAGACAAAGATACAGGAAAGGAGATGGGAGGTATTGGAAAGGGGTGGAAGAGGCTGGGAAAGACTAGGTGGGACTGGAAGATCTTGAAAAGGTCTGGGAAGGATGTGGAGAATCTGGAAGGAGCTGGAAGCATATGGGAGAGGCTGGAAAAGAAAAGAAGGGGCTGGAAGGAGCTGGGAGGTTCTGGTATGAGAAGAAATAAGCTTATAGAGACTGGGAGAAGCTGGATGAATCTAGAAACAGCTGGGAGAACTTGGAGAGGCTGAGAGGTGCTGAAAAGGAATGAAGAGGCTTGAAAAGGGCTGAATATGAATGGTAGATGCTTCCAGGGCTGAAAGGAGCTAGAAAGAGGGACTAGACGAGGCTGAGAGAAACTAGGAGTAGATGGAGAAAAAAGGAGGGATAAGACGGCCTGAAATGGACTAAGAGAGAGAGAAAGAGAAGCTGAAATGAGATGAATACGACTGGAATGTACCGGAAGGACGTGTTAGAGGCTAAATATCACTTGGCAATAGTTGGATGTGACAAGAAAGTATATTTAGGGAAAGATGTATCGCTTGAAGGGAAAGGGGAAAGACACGGGTGACCTGTTAGCGCAGATCAGCCCCGCCCTAGTCTAACTGATTGCTGGCTAAAAATAAGGCGGTCACTCTGCATACGAGACAGTCATACGAGGCGCAGCTTTGTGTCTGTTCTGCCCTTCTGCTACCTCCTCCCCTCCCTCTCCTTACCATGTTCTGAAACACTTCTGCGCCGCACCTCCACTACATTCAAAAGCCTCTAGTTGAAGTTGCACGTGTTTTTAAGGATGTTTTTATGGTTCTAGTGACAGATTAACAAGATTTCTACACTGTTAACAGGAAAAACCGTCTTGAAAATCCAGTTAATCATCTCTGTGGCCTTTGAAAATACTTCTGGTATGAGAGCAAAGAGTTTCAGAATACGGATCTTTCTCTGTCAGACGCTAATCAGTATCTTGTCTTCTCGTTTTTGGTTTGTACGGGAAGAGTTTGCATAAGAGCGTCAACGGGAGGAGACGGGAGGAGATGGGGAGTCCTGGTGAAATGTACTACAAACGCAAGGCATCTTTGTACTACTATACTCAGAAAGCTACTATTTATTTATTTATTTTCATTTTTTTCTTTTTTTTTAATGTAAGAGGGGCATTGGCTAAGGGCAACAAAATATATATACAAAAAATCCCACTAAGGTGCCAGTTTCTAAAGAAGACCCAAAAGGTATAACTACTACTACTACTACTACTACTACTACTACTACTACTACTACTTTTCCCCCTTTTTTCCCTCCTATCTCATTTTCTGCTCATCCAAACACCATCTTTAGAATCCTGTTTCTCCTTCTCCTCTTCCTCCTCTTTAACATTGTTATCCATCATCTCCTCCTCTTGCTCCTCCTCCTCCTCCTCCTCTTTAATAATCCATCACCTCCTCCTCCTCCTCCTCTTCCTCTCTAACAATCCATCTCCTCCTCTTCCTCTTCTTCCTCTTTAACAATCCATCACCTCCTCCTCCTCCTCCTCCTCCTCCTCCTCCTCCTCCTCCTCTTCCACTATCTCATGTATTCACACTTTCTGCTCCACTTTCATTCCAAACACAATCTTCCCCACACTCTTCTCTCTTCCTCCTCTTCTTCCTTCTCCTCCTCTTCCACTTAAATCCGGCTTACCTAACCTCAATCCTACCTTTCCTCTCTACTCCACTTTCCCCCTCTCTTTAATCCTTATATCCTCCTTCTCCTCCTCTTCCTCCTCCTCCTCTTCCTCCTCTTTCCACCACACTGTCTCGATTCCCTAACATTTTCCCTTTTTCTCC
>NC_087166.1:23133765-23138765 GCF_035594125.1 Scylla paramamosain | reverse complement strand
CTATTAATAATGTGGAAATCTTGTTAATCCGTCACTAGAACCGCAGAAACACCCTTATAAATCCGTGTCACTTCAACTGGAGCCTTTTGAATGTAATGGAGGTGCGGCGCAAAGTGTTTTGAATATGGTCTTAAGGCTTAAAGGTTCGTATTCTGAAACGCATTTTTTTTTCCTCTCTCTCTCTCTCTCTCTCTCTCTCTCTCTCTCTCTCTCTCTCTCTCTCTCTCTCTCTCTCTCTCTCTCTCTAATCAGGAACGTTTTCAAAGGTCGCGGTGATGTTTAGTCGGGTTTTCAAGTTTTTTTTTTCGTGTTGATGCAGAATCCTTGTTAAACTACCATTATAATCATTAAAACAAATTTGAGATTGAAGTTTCTTTTTATTTTACATTTCTTAGAGTGGTGTATATGAAAGAGCGCATCTGATAGAAGTCTTGAAGTGGCATAAGAGATATAACAAGGGTGACATACAAAATACTTAGGGTTAGCAATCAGGACAGGACAAGAAAAAATGGGTTCAAGCGTGACGAAGTTTAAACAGAAAACGGAGAGAAACTGGTTTTCAAATGTAGTGGCAGGTGAATGGAAGAGACCCGGCAATCCACGCTATTAGTATCGAGTCAATAGGGAACTTCAAAAAGATTACACACATTTATATGAGGATATAGAAAGTTACGTTTTATAAAGGAACTGCCACGTGTAGGTCTAATGGCTTCTTACAGCTTCCCTTATCTTCTCATGTCATAAAAATTCGTACAGCTTTCACTACAGCTGCTAAAATTTGTAGAGATAATGCGCGGAAGTGTTTGAGGGTGTGACATTCTTACGGGGCGCGTGTCGGAGCGGACTCACTCTCTCTCTCTCTCTCTCCTTTCTCTCTCTCTCTCTCTCTCTCTCTCTCTCTCTCTCTCTCTCTCTCTCTCTCTCTCTCTCTCTCTCTCTCTGGCACGAAGGGTCTTTACACTACACACTCTTACGTGCATGCTGTCTTTCACCTCTTCCTCTTCCTCACCCTCTCCCTCTCTCTCACTCTTACCTGCGAAAAGAAATAAATGATGATAATAATGATGATAACAATAAAGATAATAATAATAATAATAATAATAATAATAATAATAATAATAATAATAATAATAATAAGGAGGAGAAGAAGAAGAAGAAGAAGAAGAAGATGGTAAAAAAAAAAAAAATACATACAGACACATCAGTTTTAAGAGGATTCTGACAAAAACAAACTTAGAACTGAAACGAAAAAAAGTACATTCCACACACACACACACACACACACACACACACACACACACACACACACACACACACACACCTTGTACTCAAAGTTAACGTTCCTTAGTCCACCCGAGCATGGCCCAGTGCTGAGAGAGAGAGAGAGAGAGAGAGAGAGAGAGAGAGAGAGAGAGAGAGAGAGAGAGAGAGAGAGAGAGAGAGAGGCGACAGACACTACCTCACTCTTCGTTCTCATGACACTCACGTCTGTTATATTTATCTAATCTTTTCTTATCCTCATCCTTTTCCTTTGCACGATATCTTTTTTACCCCTTCGCTTTCTCTTTTACAATCTCTTCTTTTCCCCTTCCTTCATATCCTTGCTTTATATCTTCTCTCCCTTTCACATTTCTTCTTTTTTTCATTCTTTCCATTCCTTGCAGCACTCTAACTTGTCCTCCCACACACACATTTCACCAGCAGTGCAGCAGACACGTTCAGTTTAACCCAACACGCCTCCCGGTAATGTTTATTCCTATGTAAGTCTTAACTCTTTATATTCTTACCTCTGAAATCTAAATTTACTCATACACTATAGAAACGTTTCCTGGTACTGTTTCTTCCTATGTAATTTCCTATGCAATTTCTTGGTATCGCTTCTTCCTGTGTAATTTCTGACTTAATGCATCATATTTCTCAGCTTTCTAGTCTAATCTTATTCATCAACTACAGAAACGTTCTCTGGTATCGTTTCGTCCTATGTTATTTCTTGGTATCATTTTTTCCCATGCAATTTTTTAACCCTTCATATTCTAAGCTCTAATCTAATCCTACTCATAAACTATAGAAGCCTTGACTATGGCTATGGTAATTCCCTTCCATTCTTTGTTATGTCCGAATTTTACTCTTTATTTATTTCTTTTAAACTGTTCGGTACATCTACACCTTTTTTCTTGCACCGTACGTAAAGTTTAAGTAATAAGACTCAACAGCACATCACTTTGTATTCTTAAGCATTCTATTTCTTTGTCCTTTTCATTCCTGCCACTCACTGCCAGGAAGAGAGAAGCAGAGAGGAAAGGCTTCGCATAGTGAGTCTTATTTTTTACGTGCCTTCATATGATAATCCTTGACACTGACTGACTGACTGACTGACTGACTGACTCTCTCTCTCTCTCTCTTAGCACCAGCATCACCATGGCCTGAAAAAATTGGTACCTACTGAACCATCACTTTCTCATTCCAATGCTTCTCCTCTCTCTCTCTCTCTCTCTCTCTCTCTCTCTCTCTCTCTCTCTCTCTCTCTCTCTCTCTCTCTCTCTCTGTCTTAATCAATCAATCACGCACAACCAAAAATACACAAGAAAAGAGACACGAAACTATCTTGTATTAATTTGAAGCAAGGCAAGGAAAATAACTCTCTCTCTCTCTCTCTCTCTCTCTCTCTCTCTCTCTCTCTCTCTCTCTCTCTCTCTCTCTCTCACGCACACACACACACACACTATCTTTCTAAAATAGACTGCCATGCATATTTTTTCTCTCTTTGTCTTTCCTACGTACTGACTCTGTTAGATTGGCACAGTTTTTTTTTACATTTTTCGTCTCCTCTATAGTGTATTTTTGCTTGTGCTTGATTGTGAGAGAGAGAGAGAGAGAGAGAGAGAGAGAGAGAGAGAGAGAGAGAGAGAGAGAGAGAGAGAGAGAGAGAGAGAGAGAGACTGGCATAGTGTCCTCGCCTCCTGCCTTTCCTCTCTCTTTCTCTCTCTCTTTCTTTCTTTCTTTTGTTTTCCTCCCACGTTAGATTTAGCATTGACACACTTGCAGCCCATCTCTCTCTCTCTCTCTCTCTCTCTCTCTCTCTCTCTCTCTCTCTCTCTCTCTCTTCACCTCAGCAACATAACGTCATATAGGATTTTTCATTTCATACTTTTCCTGTCAACTTTCAGTCATGCTCCTTCTGTTAATCTATTTTCCTCCTCTCCACTCACTTCAATGTAAATATTTTCCCTCACACCCTCCGTTTTTTTCCCTCCCTTCCCTCCCTCTCTCTATATTTGGGAGCATTACGTCACGCCCAAGCTAATCCACCACCCATATCTGATCCACACACGCCCACCACCCACAAGTCACCCACACCGCTCCCATTACACGCCCGCCTATCATTCCTCCACCCGCCTGTAAATTCTCCACCCACCTCCCACATCTTCCGCCCACGCATCCACCGCCCACCTCTCTGTTCAGGCAATGGGAACACGCCCATCTGCCGGCCCACGCCCGTGATATACCAAAGAGATCGCGAATCTGAGCTTAATATCGTTTGTCCGAAGTATCCGCTCAAAATGCACCAGATTAACCGAAATTCACACAAAACACTCAAATATCCGAATTATCCACGCAAAGTCTACCCGATTAACCGAACTATCCGCACAAAACACTCATTTATCCGAAATATATACGGTTAATACACTCGATTATATGAAACACACACACACACACACACACACACACACACACACACACACACACACACACACACACTACGCAACACACCCACATCCAGGAGAGTAAAGACGAAGGAGGAAGGGGGAGGAGAGGCAGAAGGGGAGAGGAAGGGGAAGGAAGGGTGAGAGGGAGAGGAACAGAAAGAAGGGAGAGATATAAGGTGAAATGGTGAGAGGAGAAAGAAAGGTATAGAGTGAAACGGAGAGGAGAGGGAGAAGAAAGGGTGAATAAAGGGAGACAAAGGTGAGATAAAGGAAGAGGAAGGTGAAGGAAGGTATGCTAAGGGTGACAGAAAGGGAGAAGCGAATGTGTGAGTGATAGGAACAGAGGATGAGGTACTGAAGTGATGGGTGAGTGTGATGGGTGACAGGGAAAGAATGGAAGGAGAGAGGAACATAAATGAAGAGAAGAAAGAAAAGATAGAAGAGAGGAGTGATTATTTTTAGGAATAGAAGGAAAAAAGAAATGAAAAAGTGAACAAAATAAGTTAAAGAAAGGAAAGAAGGATGAAAAAAAGTGAATAATGACTGGAGAGAGAGAGAGAGAGAGAGAGAGAGAGAGAGAGAGAGAGAGAGAGAGAGAGAGAGAGAGAGAGAGAGAGAAAGTAAAAAGGGAAAAGAAACGAAGAAAGGAAAGAAAGAGCGAGGAGTGACTGTACAGGAAAAGAGAGAAAGAAGAAGAGAGGAAGAGAAAAGGGAATAAAGATGCAAAGCGTAACTGAAGAGAAATAGAAAGAAAAAAATACAGAAGAAGGAATAGAAATTTGTTAATAATAAAAGGAAAAACAAGAAGCAAGGAAGGAATGTAGAATGAAAAGAGAAAAAAATAGGAAAACGGAGAAATGAGTCGAAGAAAAAATAAATGGAAAGAAAAAAAAACAAAAGATGACTGTAGGAAAAGGAAGAAAAGTGACGAAAAGGAAAAGAAATTAGATGAAAAGTTGAGAACAGAAGATGAGAAGAGGAAATAGAAAAGAAAAATGGAAAGAAATGGAGAGAAAAGAGTGGTGAGGCAGGTGGAGGAGGAGGAGGAGGAGGAGGAGGAGGAGGAGGAGGAGGAGGAGGAGGAGGAGGAGGAGGAGGAGGAGAGAGAGAGAAAGAGAGAGAGATTTCAGGGAGTGGACGTGGGAGAGTGGAAGAGGATAAGAGGTGGAGAGGGAGTGAGTTCTGGGAAGTAAGAGTAAGTGGAGCATGTGTGTGGGAAGAGAGAGAGAGAGAGAGAGAGAGAGAGAGAGAGAGAGAGAGAGAGAGAGAGAGAGAGAGAGAGAGAGAGAGAGA
>NC_087166.1:23121265-23128765 GCF_035594125.1 Scylla paramamosain | reverse complement strand
CTTCACAGAGATGCCATGTATGTTAGTGCAGTGGGTATATGTCCCTACTTGCCACCTCTTATGCTAGTAGTGCCGATACATTCCCCCCTTTTATTTTTTTATTTTTCCCCTAATTGCCAATCACACTGGAACATCTTAACTTGTTCTACAGCCACATTCAATCATTAAACTGGCTAAAAACTGCAAAATCTCTTCTTTTCATCCCCTTTTTCCTCGTAGATGCTTATAAAGATTTCATGCACTACTTCTAGCGCTGTTAACCCTTTGACTGCCACCTGGTACACCTTTTCCTAATTACCAACCACTCTGAGACATCTTAACTTGTTCTACAGCCAAATTCAACCATTAAACTGACTAAAAATTGCAAAAAACGTATCCTTTTCATTGCTAACTTTATTGTAGATGCTTATAAAAACTTCACACATTGCTTCTGGTGCTGCTAATTGTTTCGTGTTGCAGTGAAAGGGTTAAGAATGCGTCTCCTGCAGGATTGGTACAAGCAGGCGTCTGGTTACTGGCCGGGAGGGAAGTGTGTATTTGGTGTTATCTACGTTCCAGTAAACAAGAGGAAGGTAATTCATTCATGTTTTCTTAGATTATATGCGAAAAAGCTCATCTCTCTCTCTCTCTCTCTCTCTCTCTCTCTCTCTCTCTCTCTCTCTCTCTCTCTCTCTCTCTCTCTCTCTCAGTTCCAGTAAACGAAATATTAAAAATTTTCCCCCAAAGTCTACATTTCATAAGGGCGTGACACCTTCAGTAGGCCTTTTTCTCATATTTTTCCCATAACCCACTTACAAAATAAATAAGTAATAGATAAATAAATAAATAAATAAAATTTCTCGTCCCCAAAACATTCATGTAAATAAAAATAAAATAAAATAATACACAAATAACTAAAATAAAAACAAGAAAATAAAAAAAGAAATACCAAATAAATCAATAAATAAAAATACACACACAAAAAAGGAGAAAAAGAAGAAACAGAGAGAGAGAGAGAGAGAGAGAGAGAGAGAGAGAGAGAGAGAGAGAGAGAGAGAGAGAGAGAGAGAGAGAGAGAGAATACCACTCTTATTCTTCTCTTCCTTGACTCTCAATGTGTTTTAGGTAAGTTTTAGATGCTGAATATTTCCTCTCACTGTTTTTTCCCTCCTGCGTTAATTTCCCATGGGGGTGAGCGAGAGTGGTGGTGGTGGTGGTGGTGGTGGTGGTGGTGGTGATGATGATGATGGTGGAGGTTGTGGCGACGCAGCATCTCCGTTTTCTATACAAGGTGAATCAAAGCATGAACATATATTAAAGGTGGAACAAGTGACCTCTGACCTACCTGGAGAGAGAGAGAGAGAGAGAGAGAGAGAGAGAGAGAGAGAGAGAGAGAGAGAGAGAGAGAGAGAGAGAGAGATTGTTGATTTGCCACAAATATCCTATAAATGAACTAGTAGAAAGAGAGAGAGAGAGAGAGAGAGAGAGAGAGAGAGAGAGAGAGAGAGAGAGAGAGAGAGAGAGAGAGAGAGAGCATAGGTATGATCAATGATGCGCTTCACGCCACACAGGTAAACACAAACAGTTTCCCACACGCAGGTGAGTTTTTTTCCTTTTTTCCTTCTTTATCATTATTCTATTCCATCATTTTTTCTCCTTTCTTTCCAACCTCAGTTTTTTTCCGATTTTTTTTTAGCTCATTTGCTTGTTTTTCCCTTCAGTCACTTTTCCTTCCATTTTTTCCTTTTTCTTTCTTTCTTTTTCTTTTTTCTCCGTTTTTTCTTTCTTTTCCTTGTTTTCTTTTTTTATCACGGTCTTTTTTCCTGTTTTTTTCTCTCTACACTTTTTTTTCGTTTTTTCCTTGTTACCTGTCTTATTTCTTTCCTATACTTTTCCTATTTTCCTCTAGCTTATTTTCCTTTTTCTTCTTCACTTCTTAAAATTTTTCATCATCCCTTTATTTTTCTTTCATTTCCTCGTTTCCTTCTCCTCTCCCTTCATTTTTTTTTCTCAGTCACCTCTCCTGTTTTGTTCCTCTCCTGTTTTTCCTTATCCTTACTTTTCCTAATTCACTTTTTTCCCTCGCTATCACTTTCCCTCTTTTCTTTTACCTTTCTTGCTTTGCTTTCCTCACAGACGCTTTTTCCCTTTCCCGACCTTTTTTTCCCTTATCCTTCATAATTTTTTCCCCATCGCTTTTAGTTTCTCCAGCTTTTTGCTCTATTTTTCCTTTTTTTCTTTTATTTTGCTGTTTTTCCACTACCATTTCTCTTTTTTTATATACTTATTTCCATCCTTTTTCCTTTTCCTTTGTTTCAATCTTTCTTCTTTCCCATTAGTTATTCTTCCTTTGCTTAATCATCTCTCATTCTTCTTCACTTTTCCTCTCTTCTGTTCTATATATTTTCCGACACTTGTTTTCCTTTTTTCTCTTTTCCCTACTGCTTTTTTCATATCTTCCTCCCTGGTCAGTAATTTCCTTTTTTTCCTTTATTCCCCTTATCTTTTCCATCTTCAGTCATTCCTTTCCTCTCATTTTCTTTTCCCTCACTATTTTTCCTCCGTCAGTATAAACAGTATTTTCTTCTTTTTTTCCCTTATATTTCTCTTGTTGTTTCCCCTTTAGTCACTGTTCATCCCCTTTCACCCTCTGATCTTCTAGTCTTCTTTCCCCTTTATCCTGCCTATATTTTCCCTTTCCCCTTTTCCTTAAACTACCTCTAACCCTTTTCCTGTACATTTTTTTCCCTCTTAATCACATTTTTCTTTCCTATTTCCTGCATTTCCGTTTTTTTTTCTAACCATTTTTGTTTTCTTTTTCATCTCGTCCTCTCCCTTCTTTTCCTTCCTTTTTCCTTACATTTTCATATTTTTTTCTATTTTTCCAACCTTTTCCTTCTCTTTCCCCTCCATTCTTTTCTTCTTCCTTTTATTTATTATTTTTTTAGCATTCAGTCTATCACAAGTCTTCATTCTCTTCTTACATTCTATAGTTTCCTTTTTCTCTTTCATTTTTTTGTCTTTCCTTTCCACCCTCGTTGTTTTATCTTAATTCTTCATTTCACTGTCTTGTTTCCCCCTCTTTATCCTTCCTTTTACCTTCTCTCCTTCACTCTCTTAATACTCGTTCATCTTCCCTTCATTCCCCTTCTTTATTTCTTATCTCCCTTCCTCTTCCTACGTATCTCTTTCCTTTCCTTGTATGTTCCCTCTATCTCTTCTTTATCGTGTTCACTTCATCTTTAATCTCCTGCTTTCCTCCCTCTCTTCTCAGTTCATCCCTTTCTTTCAGCTCTCTCCCTCCTCCTCTCTCTTTCTCTCTCTATTCTCCATCCATCTCTCAGTCCTCCACTTCCGTCTTCACAGTTCTCTCCTCCTCTCTCTTCTCCACATTTCTTTTCTCTTTCTCCGTCTTCCTTCTCATCTCAGCTCATTGTTTTCTCTCACTTCTCTTCCTATTCTCTTTATATTTCCTTCCTTCTCTCTCTCTCTTCCCTTTCTTTCTCTTTTCCTTCGACCTCCGTTTCCTTCTTCTATAATTTCTCCTCCATCCTTCATCCTCTCTTTATTTCTCATATCTTTGCTTTCCTCCTTTTCTCTTCCCTTCATCTCTCTTCCCCTTCCACTTCTCCATCTCTCATCCCTTCCCTCCGTTCCCCGCCCCTTCTATATCATCTCCTTTCTCTTTCATCCTCTCTATAATTCTCGTCCCCCTTGCCTTCATTCCCTCTATCTTCCTCCTTTTCCTTTCAGATCTTTCTCCTCCCTTGACTTTCTCCCATCTCTCCTTTCCTTTCTTCTCAGTTCAAGCCGACCCAGGTCTTCCATGCAGCACAAATTCATCAAACTGAAGAAGAGTTATGGTGAAGACCCTCCCTGACCGACGCTTCCCCTCCCTGACCATCCCTTTCCCACCACTGACTCTAACCTAACCTCACCCAGCTATGGTAAGTTGAAGGCAGATGAAAAAAAAGTTCATTGGAAGCGTGGGTTTGATGTGACTTCCATACAAGCAGTGACATTTACTCGTGAACTTTGCTTATTGACGTTTACAATGAGTTTTCCGCCACGTTTTGAAGAGCGAAGAGGTGGTGGTGGTGGTGGTGGTGGTGGTGGTGGTAGTGGTGATGGTGGTAAAATTGAAAGAAGCGATAAAAAGGTTCTTGAATGCTCCTCCATAAAGATAGCGAAGGGAGAGGGAGAGGGAGAGGGGAAGAGAGGGAGAGAAAAGGAGACAGGGAGGAGTTTCAAATGTAAAGGCAATTGTAGTTTTAAATTGGTATGATGCTTTTCTCTCTCTCTCTCTCTCTCTCTCTCTCTCTCTCTCTCTCTCTCTCTCTCTCTCTCTCTCTCTCTCTCTCTCGGAGTCGTTTAAGGTCCGAACCAGAGAGAGAGAGAGAGAGAGAGAGAGAGAGAGAGAGAGAGAGAGAGAGAGAGAGAGAGAGAGAGAGAGAGAGAGAGAGAGAGAGAGAGAGAGAGAGAGGACCATTCATAACAGCAACTGGTAGCTTGAGAAAACTCTATAAGAATTCTTTGACAACACTTACGAGTACACCAAACCAACCTTCAGAATGACTCACAAGAGAGAGAGAGAGAGAGAGAGAGAGAGAGAGAGAGAGAGAGAGAGAGAGAGAGAGAGAGAGAGAGAGAGAGAGGCCATTCATAACAACAGTTGGCAGGCTGAAGGAAGGCTATAGGAATTCTTTAATATCACTTACGGTATATCAACCTTAGTGACTCACGAGGGAAGGGAAAAAAATAAAATAAATAAATAAATAAAATGAAAACGAGGGACCAACTAAAGAAGAAGAGGAGGAGGAAGGCAAACTATCCAAAACATTCAATGGCAGACTGAAGGGGTTATGTCATCATTCTTTAAGACTTTAACTCTTTCACTACTCTCTGACATGTTTCCTTAATCACAAATTACTCTAAAGTATTTATTATTTTTTTCTACAGCCACCTCTGAACATAAAATTGGCTAGACGTTAAGTAACCTTTTTTTAATCCCCGTTTTCTTCTTCCTTGCAGGTGCTCTAAAAGATTCTATACATTGCCTTTAGTGTTATGAATTGCTCCATATCGTAAATAATTGGTATGGGCGCCCTTTATTAATCTCCAGAGCAGCGTGAAAATTGTTTGAAGACAGAGGAGGCGAAAGAGAAAACTGGTGGTTAATCTAATCTTTCTTTCTTTCTTTTTTTCTTAAGACTGCAGAAACATTCAAGCAAGAGAGTTTAGTGCAAAAGACAATCGTTGGAAAAAAAAAATTACTGGTTATTGAAGGAAAAAAAAATCGTACAGCATTGAAAGGATTTACCATATCTCTCGTTAAATTAACCAAGGGTAAAAAAGACGAACTAAAGGAAAGATGATCAAAACTGCAAGTGAAGATACACAAAAGCAATAGTTCAGCATCACTCTCCCATGAAACCAACCTTCAAAATGACTCAAACTTTTCTGACCATAACAGAGAGAGAGAGAGAGAGAGAGAGAGAGAGAGAGAGAGAGAGAGAGAGAGAGAGAGAGAGAGAGAGAGAGAGAGAGAGAGAGAGAGAGAGAGAGAGAGAGAGAGAGAGAGAGAGAGAGAGGAAAAACTAAAGGAACAGAAAAGAAACAAAATGATCAACCTTTAAAATGATTGAAATGTTTTCTGATCATAACAAAGAAAGAATGAGAGAGAGACAGAAAAAAAAGAAAGAAAAAAAGTACGAACTAAAGGAACAGAAGAGAAAGGCAGGATAATTCATACCATCAAAATTTGCAGATAGAAGAAACACAACAACAATATTTAAACACCGCCCTCCCGTCCATTTAACCTTCAGGATGTGTCACAGATGCCTTCTGAGTATCGCAAAGAAAAGAAAACAAGACCAGAGCCCACACAACCTTACTTTCAAGGACTCCATACACCCCGTCAGTGCAAAATAATTTCTTCCCATTAGCTATAATATTTTACAGTCTTTTCTTTATACTACAGGCTCTTAAGTAGTTAGGTAGCATATATAAAGATAAATCTAACCTCCTGTTGTGTACTGAGTGCTCAGACAAACAACTTTTACAAGTTAACCCTTTCACTGCTCATCAATCTTTCTTGTAATGATGTACAACTTTTAAAAGCCATATCTTCGTACTACAGTCTCTAAAATACGTATTTATGTAGCTTGACAAAGATTAAATTCTTATTTATGTTCAGTTATTCTTTGTGTCCATCCATTCTTTGTTTCCATCCAAACAATTTATTACAGTGGCCTTAGTGTTAACAGAAGACGACCATAGCAGGAAAAGGGTTAATGAAGGAGGACTTGAGAAGAGAGAGAGAGTTAAGCGAAGAAAAAAGAGAAACAGAACAGTGAAAGAGTTAAACAAAATAAATAAAAAAAAAGAGCAAAGCAGCCTCAAGAATATCCTCAATATTTAAAAACCCAATTCCCAGAACTTGTCGGATATAAATACAAAAAAAAAAAAAAATAAAGTAAAATAAAAAAATCCAACACTTCCACGCAAACTCACAGAGAAAACCATTATTTACAGACTATTACTCTCTTTTACGTCCAGTCTCCTCAGTCAATTAGGGCAAGAAAGCTGCCTCCTAGCTAAGCAATTTGGTTTGGCATTAGGGAGCCACCACCCCGAGTGGATGCCCTTCCTAACCTCGGACACTGGGCAGAAAATGAATCCGTGGGTGTTACTTGCATACCATGAACTGAAGGATAAAGGTCCACAGGGTCACTGCACACTAACACCCTTACCAACGCCTGCTGGTGGAGTGTTATTAAAGGCCACACCTTGGAAGCTTGGGGGGTAAACTTCGGTAAAATAATTGAGAGTTTGAGTCTTGTGAGTGAGGGCGTCGGAAAGGAGTGAGAAAGAGAGAGTGGGAGGGAAGTGGGACACTATAAATTACGATAAGATAAAAGGAGGAGGAGGAGGAGGAGGAGGAGGAGGAGGAGGAGGAGGAGGAGAGTCTAATAGTTCTGGAACACTATTAAAAAGAAACATCATAATTTGCACATAACACTAGAAGAAGAAGAAGAAGAAGAAGAAGAAGAAGAAGAAGAAGAAGAAGAAGAAGAAGAAGAAGAAGAAGAAGAAGAAGAAGAAGAAGAAGAAGAAGAAGAAGAAGAAGAAGAAGAAGAAGAAGAAGAAGAAGAAGAAGAAGAAGAAGAAGAAGAAGAAGAAGAAGAAGAAGAAGAAGAAGAAGAAGAAGAAGAAGAAGAAGAAGAAGAAGAAGAAGAAGAAGAAGAAGAAGAAGAAGAAGAAGAAGAAGAAGAAGAAGAAGAAGAAGAAGAAGAAGAAGAAGAAGAAGAAGAAGAAAGCCTCCCCCGCTGCCTTGCAAGTTTACAATCAGTTGAAATGCGTCAATACATTCTTGTCTTGCACCTTTAGTTTCCTCCTTTTCTATGTCTCTCTCTCTCTCTCTCTCTCTCTCTCTCTCTCTCTCTCTCTCTCTCTCTCTCTCTCTCTCTCTCTCTCTCTCTCTCTCTCTCTCTCTCTCTCTCATCCATTTTCCCTACTTTG
>NC_087166.1:23108765-23113765 GCF_035594125.1 Scylla paramamosain | reverse complement strand
TGTGTGTGTCTTTTGTGGGAAAGTTGTTGTAGTTTTGTTATCTGTGTTATTATAATTTTTCTTTATCTTCTTTTATTTAGTGCATTTATCTATTCGTATATTTGTTTATCTATGTATTGATGTCTATATTTTAATTGGTTTATTTTTTTTTATTTAACAGATTTACTTTCATTTTATTCTATTTTATATTTATCTATATATTCATTTTCATCATTATTTTTTATATTTTTTTCTTTCCTTTATTTTTTTCCTCAGTCGATTTCCCTCACACGTAAACAGAACATATTTTTATTTATTTATTTATTTATTTTATTTCGTCCTCTTCAGTCTCTGCATCGCCTTGGTTTTGGTCATGTAATGTTGAGAGAGTGCAGCAAAAATCAGGTTTTCAAATAATGCTGAGGCTTGCTATATTGTTTATTGTAATTAGATATAGTGTCCTGTTATGCATTAGTTGTGTTATCATGCTGAGCGTTTGTTATAAAGTTGATATTTGTAATGATGTTCAATTTGTCATAATGTTGAAACTGTGTCAAAACGTTAATATTCTGCTACATTTCTTTATTTAATGTAAGTTTTGTTATCTTCCTATTACAATGTTACTCTTTTCTCTTCACTGCTTCCTAACACTCAAGGAAGTCACATTTGTCGTGAAAGTATGAAAGGAAAAATAAATAAAATAAAATAATTGCTTTCTATTTAATTACAAGTTTGTCTTCATTCATTTTCTCTTCTTACTTCATCTCCTTAAGTGACAGCAATTAATCTCTCTCCCTCCCTCCCTTCCTCTACCCTTCTCTCTCCCACTCTCTCTCTCTCTCACCAGGATCAAGTGACCCCCGGATGCTTACACGCCTTCTTCTCCCTCTGACGAATTCCCCTTTCATTAAGTTCACTGTGGGAATGGCGCGGGGCTGGGGAGGGACAGATGGAGCACTCTGGGGGCGCCTGGCGAGTGATGATGCGGGCACTGGGGCACCGGGGCACGGGGACACTTTGGACTCACCCTTCTCACTTGTCATGCATGGGAAAATTAATGCGTTTGGTTCATCTACTTTCACCTTTGTTCATCACTTTCTACTTTGTTTATATAAGATTTACGTTGATTTAAGGTATTTTGAAAGTGTTTAGTGATTTTGTTTCCATTTGTCTTTTTTTTTTTTAATGTAGGTCATTATTTTTTTCGTTGATTTTTTTTTTATTGATTTGGAGATTTTTTCAGGGTATAACTTATTTATTTATTTATTTATTTTTTTTTTTTACTTTTTTCCCAGTTTGGTTTTCGTAATTTTGATGTTTTCCTATTCATCTCTTTTTTTTTCTCAGGTATTTTTTTTTCTCTTCACATTTTTCTTCACATTTTTTTCATTTTTTTTTCTTTTAGGTAAGTTTATTTTATTTCTTTTTTTTATACATTAACATTTTCTTTTTTACTTTCTCGTTTCTCCCTCCCCCTTTTTTTTTCCTTTTTTTTATTTTGATTAAATTTTCACATAAGATCCTTTTACCATCACTCACTCTCTCTCTCTCTCTCTCTCTCTCTCTCTCTCTCTCTCTCTAGCATCACCTCCAGAACACAATGGCGTGGCTGAGGTGAGGGTCGAAGCGGGGCGGGGTGAGGCGGGGGCAGGGTGAGGCGTGGCGGGGCAGGGTGACAAGTGTACCGGACGTCTCATTTCCTTCCTCCTCCTCCTCCTCCTCCTCCTCCTCCTCCTCCTCCTCCTCTTCTTCCTCCTCCAGTGGGCCTTCTTGAAACTCTCCCTCCTCTGCTATCTTTTGACGTCCTCTTAACTTTTCCCTCAAGTCTAGTACCACCTTCCTCCTCCTCCTCCTCCTCCTCCTCCTCCTCCTCCTCCTCCTCCTCCTCCTCTTCCTCTTCTTTTCCTCCCACCTCCTTCTCAACAGTTTTGTCTCTCTTCCGCCTCTTTTTATTCCTCCTCCTCTCCACTTTTCGTCTCTCCACAAGTGTCTTTCTTCCTTTCTTTTATTCTTTTTTTTCTTTTATTCATCCTCTTCGGCCTCTTGTGCAAATCTCTTTTTTTATCTCTAATATCTTCATTTTTTTTCTTTTTATTTGCTATTTTTTTTTTACTATTTTGTCGTTTTTTTGTGGATTTTTAAAATTTGTAGTCAATATTTGTTTTTTTACTGTTATTTATTTATTTATTTATTTATTTATTTATGTTTTTGTTTGTGTTTTATTTCCTTCCTTTAGTTTCCTGACACGTTCCTCTTATGTTTTACCTCTTCCTCCTCCTCCTCCTCCTCCTCCTTATTCGCTTCTTCCTCCTCTTCCTCTCTTTCTTCCTCCCTTCTTTGTTGTCACTATAAACCTCTTCCTAATATTTACTCTGGTCTTGTCCTTCTTCTTCCTCTTCCTCCTCCTCTTCCTCCTCCATCATCTTTTCATCTTTCGCATCCTCCTCTTCTTCTTCTTCTTCCTCCTTCCTTTGTTGTTATTCCAAGCCTCCTTCTCTTACTCTCTCCTTATCCCTCTTCTCTTCCTCCTCCTTTATCCCCTCCTTTTCTTCTTAGGCATCCTCTTCTTCTTCCTCTTCCTCCTTCCTTTGTTGTCATTTCAAGCCTCTTCCTCATATTTACTCTCTTCTTCTTCATCTTCTTCTTCTTCTTCTTTTCCTCTCTTCCTCCTTCTCCACCAACATCACCTTTCATCTTTCACATTTTCCTCTTAGTCTTCTCCCTTCTCCTTCTCCTCCTCCTCCTCTTCGCATTCTTCTTCCTCCTTTTTCTTTTGTTGTCACTCGAAAGCTTCTTCTCATATTTACTCTCTCCTTCTCCTTTTTTCCTCTTTATCTCCTCTACATCCTTTTCATCTTCTTGCATCTTCCTCTTTTTTATCTCCCTCCTCCTCCTCTTCCTCCTTCCTTTGTTGTCACTCCAAGCCTCTTTTTCATATTTACTCTTTCCTCATCTCTCTTCTTCCCCTCAACATCGCCTTCTTTTTCGTCATTCGCATCCTCCTCTTCTTCATCTCCCTCCTCCTCTTCCTTCTCTTCTTCCATCTTTTCGTCTCCTGTCAGAAACGGTGACGGGAGGCGGTGAAGGTAACGTGTCAGGCTTGCTTTCCCCTCTGCCTTCCTTCCCCTCACCTTCCTCTCCTTTCCCCTCCCCCTTGTTCACCGTCTCTCCTCTTCCCCCTTGCCTACCTTCCATCAACTTCCCTTCCTTCCTCTCACTTTTTTCTCACCTTGCCCCTCATCGTCTTCTCGCTACGGCCTGTCCTTGTCACCTCATAAATGCCTGCCCCTCTTCTCTTCCCTTATCATCTTTGCTCCTCTCTTTCCTTCCTTCCTATTCCTCTCTTCTTGTTCTTCGTTGCTGATTCTCCTCTTTCCCCTCTCTCCGCCATTGTTTTGCCCGTTTTCTTTCATTCCTTTTTATCCGTTTTCCCCTCGTTCCTGCCTTTCTTTTTCCCCTCTTCGCCTCTGTCTTCTCTCCTTCCTTCCTATGCTTCCTGTTTCCCTCGTTACTGCTTCTCCTGTTTTTTCCTCTCTCTCTCTCTCTCTCTCTCTCTCTCTCTCTCTCTCTCTCACTCTCTCTCTCTCTCTCTCTCTCTCTCTCTCTCTCTCTCTCTCTCATCCTTCCCCTCCAGTTCCTCGTTCCCCTCGTTATTGCTTCTCCTCTTTTCTCCTCTCCGCCTTTGCTTCTCCCTTCCTCTTCTTATTCTTCCTGTTCCCTTGTTCCTGATCCTTTTTCCTTCCTTTCTACGGTTTTTCCTTCCCCATTTCCTTTTCATCCTATTTCTTCTGTTTCCTTGTTGTTTCTCTTCTTTTCCCTCAATGTGTCTTTTTTCCCCCCCATTCGTAACCATTTCTCGATTTCTCTTAGTATCATCCCGTCATCTCCGCCTCGTTTCCTCCCCTCACCACCCATCACTACGAGTACCTCCCCTCACCGCTTTCTCTTTCTTACTTGAGGTGAAGGTAAAAATGAACGAAATCAACACTGAGTCCTTTATTAAATTTACGAATACCAAACACGAAGATGAATAAAAAAAAAAAAAAGTTACTTGGTATCAAACGATGTGTAGAGAAAAAAAAAACGAATAGCGAGGGGAAACAAATAAACAAACAAACAAACAAACACAAACACAAACACACACACACACACACACACACACACACACACACACACACACACACACACATAAATAAAGACAAATGAAGACAAAAGAGAGGGAAACGAGACAAGAATGAAGAGAAGAGACACAGGACAAGACAAGGAGGAAACACAAGGACAAAAGAAAGAGGAAAACAGACAAACTAAGAGGGAAGGATTGACTGATTAATTGATGACTGACTGAAAGCAGATTACAAGAAGGCAGGAAAACAAGGAAAGAGGGAAAAAAAAAGGTAAGAATGAAAAGGACAAGACAAGGCGAGACAAGAACAGGAGGAAAACAGTAAAACAGAGACAAAGGAAGAAAAGACTGACCAACTGACTGACTGACTGACTGACTGACCAACTGACTGACTGACTGACTGACCAACTAACTGACTGACTGACTGACTTACTGACTGACCAACTGACTGACTGACTGACTTACTGACTGACTGACTGACTTACTGACTGACTGACTGACTTACTGACTGACCAACTAACTGACTGACTGACTGACCAACTGACTGACTGACTGACTGAGCAACTAACTGACTGACTGACTGACTTACTGACTGACCAACTGACTGACTGACTGACTTACTGACTGACTGACTGACTTACTGACTGACCAACTGACTGACTGACTGACTTACTGACTAACTGACTGACCAACTAACTGACTGACTAACTGACCAACTGACTGACTGACTGACCAACTAACTGACTGACTGACTGACTGACTTACTGACTGACCAACTGACTGACTGACTGACTGACCAACTGACTTACTGACTGACTGACTGACTGACTGACTGAATGAATGAATGAGCAACTGACTGACTGAGCAACTGACTGACTGACTGACTGACTGACACACT
>NC_087166.1:23093765-23098765 GCF_035594125.1 Scylla paramamosain | reverse complement strand
AGGAAAAAGAAAAGAAAGAGGCGACACGTGTTACCACCTAAGCAAGAGTTAAAAAAGAGAAAAAAGAAAAAAATAAGAAAAAGAAAAAAAAAAAAAACCGACACGTGTTCTAAGTGTATATTTTCTCTCACGGAATTGAATTAAGCTGGTAATGACTCGTCTCACTAACACCATTTTCTCTGACACTTCCTTAAATTTATGTATATTTCTTGCAAACACGCAATTCTTTCCGCTAACACGTGCCAGGAGACAATACATGCACCTGCAAACTATATTAACTCTCTCTCTCTCTCTCTCTCTCTCTCTCTCCTCTCCTCTCTCCTCTCTCCTCTCTCTCCTCTCTCTCTCCTCTCTCTCTCTCTCTCTCTCTCTCTCAAAAATTTCCCAGTGCGGTCTCTTCATATTTTGTTTCCACGTCTTGTTTAGTAATTCGTTTCAATTTCCCACATTCCTGTAACACTTATTGATCATTATCGCGCTACCTTCCTTTATTCTTTCCTCCAGCGTGGGAACATTTCACCTTCCCTAGCCTTTCTTTTTCATAACTGAGCTTTCCCCGAGTAGAAACCCTCCTTGTTATCCCCTTGTGTGTGTGTGTGTGTGTGTGTGTGTGTGTGTGTGTGTGTGTGTGTGTGTGTGTGTGTGTGTGTGTGTGTGTGTGTGTGTGGTGTGTGTGTGTGTGTGTGTGTGTGTGTGTGTGTGTGTGTGTGTGTGAGAGCAACTACACTGGATACATCATATAGAACACAAGAGGACAAACATACAAGTCTTTTCTTCCTCTTTCTCTCTAAACTGCAACTTTTTTTTTCTCCTACAGTGAAGGCACCAAGCTAAGTACCGTGTATTAAAACGATTCGCCCCCTCACCAGGGACTGTTTTCAAAGGCCACAGAGATAACTAGTCGGGTTCTCCTGGGTGTCTTATCCATTGGTGATGCAGAATCCTTGCTGAACTATTACTAAAAACAAAGAAACACTTACAGAACGGAAAAAAAAAACATGAAAAATTCAACTAACATCTATTACAGACTGATAAAATTATTACTAGCAGCGTGAAAAACACCTTTAAAAATCACAATAACTTCCACTACAGCCTTTTAAGCCATCAGTGGAAACATGAAAACGCTCCTTGGAAATCCTAATAACCTCAACTTGAACACGTAAAAAGTGTTGCTAGAAACATGAGAAAAACGTCTGAGAATCCAATAACGTTCACTAAATCTTACTAAATTTCCAATAAAACCGAACAAAACGCGTCTGAACCCTCCCCCCCCCCATCTTACACTAGAGCCTGCTATCTTCTTGAAAACCTTAATAACTTCCACTACAGGCTGTTAAACTAGAAAAATGAAAGCGCTCTTGAAGACCCTAATAGGTTTCAGTACAGCCTCTTAAACTATCACTGGAAACATGCAAACTCCTTTGAAAATTCCACTACCATACACTGGAACCTTCTAAGCTATCAGTAGAAACTCCTTTGACGATCCCAACAACTTCCACTATGGCCTGTTAAACTATCTTGACACCTTCTATACGTTACACTAAAGATTGTCACGCTGTCAACACAAAATATATAGCTATCCTTGAAAGCTTTATCACATCCACTATAGCCTAATGAAAAACAAGTTAGCACGAGCATGAAAACTCCCCTTGAAAACTCCCAATAATTTCTAGAAGAACCTGTTACACTGCATCAAGAAATATGAAAACACCATTGAACACCCCAATAGCTTAATCATGAAAATCCCTTGAAAAACCTAACAGTTTTCACTACAGTCCGTTAAAACCATCACTGGAAACATGAAAATACCCTTGAAAACCCTAACAGCACTCACTACAGTCTGCTGAGCTGTCACCAGGAAACATTATATACCACCTATGAAAACCACTAGAAGCATGAAGGCCCTTTGGAAACCTTAACAACCTCCACTACAACCTTCTAAACTGCCACCAGAAACATAAAAACACAGTCGAAAAAAAGAAAATTAAAACCCCAATAAAACTCATCTATATCTGCTAAACTTCCCCTTTTTAAACCATTACTACAAGCATGAAAACACACCCTTAAAATCACTCTTGAAAAACCCTTTGAAGACCCCCAATATCACTCACTACCCACACCACGTCAAAAGCACCCGAGTAAAGGCACCAAGATTCAGAACATCGACCAAAAACTTCCACTCGGCCCGGCGGTGTCTCATCCTCACAGACTTTCCTCTCCCTTCCCTCTGTCCCCCTGTCCCCCTCGCGCCGCCCGGCCCTCCCCGCTCTGCCCGAGGCTCAGCGCTCACCACTGATCCATGGGCTGCTGTTGGGCTCGGCGCCGGATCACCAGAAACCACGCCCACCCCGACCACGCCCTCTACTCGTTCCTCACGCCCTCACGTCCCCGCCTCTGCTCTCACCTTTCCCAGGCCACCACACCCATTGTATTTTCTTCTTGGTATAAACTTTAGCCTACATTCATAAACGCTTCTGTGCCGCACTTTCACCACTTTCCAAAGGCTCTAGTTGAAGTGACACGTCTTATCAAGAAGTGTTTATATGATTCTAGTTATAGTTTAACAAGGTTTCTACATTATTAACTGGAGAAACACTCTTGAGAACTTGTCTAATCATCTCTGTGGCCTTTGAAAAATAGTCGTGGTGAGAGGGCTAAACGTTTCAGTATAGCCAGTATGATTAGAGAATGCATTTTCTCTCCAAACCTTTCTTCTTCTCCTTCTCCTCCTCCTCCTCCTCCTCCTCCTCCTCCTCCTCCTCCTCCTCCTCCTCCTCCTCCGTAACAAGTGTCTTCTTTCCATTAGATAGAGGAAAGAGAAGGGAAGGAGGAGAGAGGAGGGAAAAGGAAGAGATTAAGAAGGTAGGAAAGAAGTGAGGGACGATACACTAACTTGTAAAATAAAATAAAAAATAAAAAAAATCTTATACTACCAAACTTTGTATATATTTGTACGAATTTGCAAAATTACCTAAAAGTTTTAAGGGAGGAGAGGAGGGAAGGAAAGCGAAGACAAAGAAGGAGAACAATGAAAAAAAGAAAGAGAGGAGAGAGGTGGCGATGAGAGGAAAGGAAGGAAAGACGGATGGAAACAAGGAAAGCAATGAAAGAAGAAACACAAGACTGAGAAGAAAGGAGAGAGATAGGCGGTGATGATTGGGGAGGAAGGGAGCGAAGGAATGACCGATAAAAACAAGGAAGACAGTGAAAAAAAGAAACACAAGACTGAGAAGAAAGAAGGGAGAGAGAAGTGGTGCTGAGAGAAAACGAAGAAAGGAAAGGGAAAAAGGAGACGAATGGATAAGGGAAAAGAGAAAGACAATAGAAACACGAACTTATGATGAAAGAAGAATGTCCCTCTGTTTTTTTTTTTTTTTCTATAGCTACTTTTTTTCCTTTCTTTTCTTCGGGAGCAGCAAAATCGGGGCTTTTCTTCCTTATTCCCCTCTTCTGTGTCCTTGTCCAAACTCCTACACACATCAAAAAATAAATTGAATAAAAAGATAACAAATAAAAAAGATAAAGGAACTAAACAACACACACACACACACACACACACACACACACACACACACACACACACACACACACACACGAGTGGAGGCGCCGCGGAGAGAGGCAAACTGATGACTAACGCACATCAAGGCAGAGAGAGAGAGAGAGAGAGAGAGAGAGAGAGAGAGAGAGAGAGAGAGAGAGAGAGAGAGAGAGAGAGAGAGAGAGAGAGAGAGAGAGAGAGAGAGAGAGCTAGCTGGTGTTAATGCCTCGCTCAGGTGACAGACGCTGACGACACGCTGGCTACAAGTACCCGCCAGCTAGCACCGGGGAGCCACTGATGAGGGTGTGAGGTGCAGGGAAGTGAAATAACTAACTCGTATTCTCTAACACTTCACCGTCACGTCTCGACTCTAATTAGGAGGCTGTACTGGTAATCATGGTGGTTTTCAAGTGTGTTTTTATGATTGCAATGATAGTTTAACAAAAATTCTGCATAAGCACTGAGGAAAACGAAGAGAATGTGACTATTTAACTGTGTACCCTTTGAAAACAGTCAGCATGAAGGAAGGGAGTGTTTAAAAAATGCAAACTCAGCATCAGATTGAAGTGAAGAAGAGGGAGATAGTGTGGGAAGGGAGGGAAGGAAGGGAGGCAGGGATAAAAACGTAGGGTGATGATGATGCGAGTGAATGAAGGAGGGAAGGAAGGGAAGGAAGAAAGGAGAAGAAGTGAATGAAAGGAAGGGAGCAAGGAAAGAAGGCAGAGATAAGTGTGTGTGAAAGGAAAGCAGGGAGAAAGAGAGCAAAAAGAAGTACGAAAAGGTACGAAGATGGTGGAAGGAAAGAGAGAAGGAAAGAAGAGAGACAGGAGATAGGAGGGGGGATGGAAGGACTGAGATGGTAGAAAGGAATTAAGGAAGGAAGGAAAGGAAGATAACCAGCAAGGAAGGAAGGTGACGAAGGGAAGATGGAGATAACAAAAAAAAAAAAATAGGGAAGGAAGGAAGGAGGAAGGAAAGGAAAGAAGGAAGGAGGAAGAGAAGGAAGGAAGAAAGGAGAGAAGGAAACAAACAAGCGATCAAAGAAGGAAGAAATAGAAACAAAAGAAGAAACAAGGAAAGAAATTATGATGAAGGGAAGGAGAAAACAAAGAATGCAAGGAACAGAGCCAAGACGAAAGGCAAGAAAAAAAAAAAACAAGACTGAGAAAAAGGAGAGGAGAAAGAGAGTGGTGATGATAAGAGGAAGAGAAAGAGAGAAGGAAGGAATGAAAGGAAGGAAAGGAGAAAGAAAACGGAAGAAGGGAACGAGCAAGACAATAGAAAGAGAAAGAGTGGTGATGATAAGAGGAAGAGAAAGAGAGAAGGAAGGAATGAAAGGAATGAAAGGAGAAAGAAAACGGAAGAAGAAAACGAAAAAGACAATAGAAACACATGCACAAAAGCTTCATACTAAAAAAAAGAAAAAGAAAAAAAGAAAAAGAAAAACAAGGATAAATAAATA
>NC_087166.1:23083765-23091265 GCF_035594125.1 Scylla paramamosain | reverse complement strand
ATAAAAAATTTGCATTATCATAATTTTCAGAAACTTCAGTGAACAACATTTGGATTTCGATTACTCTCTCTCTCTCTCTCTCTCTCTCTCTCTCTCTCTCTCTCTCTCTCTCTCTCTCTCTCTCTCTCTCTCTCTCTGACTTCTTGCCCAATAAACGTTTTCATCATACAATATCATCTAATTTTCCTCCCTTGATTGGATATCTCTCCGCCTCCTCTCCCTCTCCCTCTCCCTCTCCCTCTCACTCTCACTCTCACTCTTCCTCCTCCTTCACTTCTCCTTCCCTTCCTCTCCCTTCACAAACACTTCACTTTATAGTTCATCAATAACTCTCCCATTTTTTTCCCCTCTTCAATCATTAAATTCACTTCTCCCTTCGTCTATTGCATCATTTATCCCCTTCCTCCTCCTCCTCCTCCTCCTCCTCCTCATCCTCCTCATCATTCACCTCCTCTTCTTCTTCCTCCTCCTCTTCCTCCTCCTCCTCCTCCTCCTCCTCCTCCAGCAGGCCACACAGCAGGCCAGACAGGTCGCGGCGCCGAGTGGTGTTCGTAGCTGGATGGAAACGATAATCTAGTTGTGGTGGTACAGATTGACCTGAGAGAGAGAGAGAGAGAGAGAGAGAGAGAGAGAGAGAGAGAGAGAGAGAGAGAGAGAGAGAGAGAGAGAGAGAGAGAGAGAGAGAGAGAGAGAGAGAGAGAGAGAGAGAGAGAGAGAGAGACGCACACACACCGACATACACACACACACACAGATAGATAGATACATACATACATACATACATACATACATATACGTAAATAACATACACATTTCACTATACACAATAAAAATATAGATAAATTAAATAAGTATAAACACACAGACCACATACGCTTCGTGAGTCATTACGAGATACGGAGAAGAGACGCACTGAACACACACACACACACACACACACACACACACACACACACACACACATCCAAACCATTTCACGAGGAGGAGGAGGAGGAGGAGAAGGAAACTGAAGAGATAAAAGATTAACAATGAAAAGAATTAGGACAACAAGAATGAGGAATGAGGATGAGCAAGAGGACGAGGAGGAAAAGAAGAGTAGGAATAACATAAAAGATTACAATTATATAGATTCAGATCCTCGTTAGTTACATTTACAATTCCCTTACTCTAAAATGAAAAGTGCAAGGGAAATATAATACAGAAGAAGGCTCCTCCCCACCCACCCATTCCTTCACTCGAAGCTAGCAAGAAAAAAAAAAGAGAGAGAGAGAGAGAGAGAGAGAGAGAGAGAGAGAGAGAGAGAGAGAGAGAGAGAGAGAGAGAGAGAGAGAGAGAGAGAGAGAGAGAGAGAGAGATTCTTTAGTGTGGGAAAAGATGAAAGGAAAAAGAAACGCAACTTTTAGAATAATGAAACTTTTTGAATCTTGCATTATAGTGTATAAAGTGTTTCTCTCTCTCTCTCTCTCTCTCTCTCTCTCTCTCTCTCTCTCTCTCTCTCTCTCTCTCTCTCTCTCTCTCGGCCAAACTCCTTGAGCAATAAATTAACAACAACCACCACCACCACCACCACAACAACAACAACAACAACAACAAAAACAACAACAACAACAACAAGACCAAACAAGTTAAGAATACGAAGGCACATAAAAAAAAGAACAAGAGCAAGAACACAAGAGAACAAAAGGCTGCAGTAATCAGACGTGCAAACACACACACACACACACACACACACACACACACACACACACACACACACACACAGAAGGAGGGAGTGTGTGTGGATGTGACGTCCCTCCCTCCTTTCCTACATCCCTCCCTCCCTTTCACCTCAGCCAGACTCACCTCCACCTCTCCACCTCTTCTCTCCACCGCCCCCACACGTACCTGAGGAAAAAAATGAGAAAACTATTAGAGGGGCAAGGCATGTCATTATCGTTATTATGATTTTGCACACAAAGACACGAACAATGATGCAGGGGAGGAGGAAAAAAGGAGGGAAAGAGAGGAAAAAACTGGGTTAAAAGAGGAGGAAGAGGAGGAGGAGGAGAAAGGCAATAACAGTCTTTCTCTCCAAATAAGTATAAAAGAAAATGAAAAAAAGAGGAAGAGGTGGAAAGAAAAATGATAAAGGGAAGGAAATAATGAATAAGGGAAACAAAACAAAAGGTGAATCACTGGTGTTGATTTTTTACGCGTGGGAAAGGTTGCGGAGGAGGAGGAGGAGGAGGAGGAGGAGGAGGAGGAGAAAATCGTACTCTTTTCAAATCAAGGGAAGAAGGAGGAGGGAGACAAAGAAGAGGAAGACGAGGAGAATAAGGCAGAAGAGGAAGTGAAAGCAGAGGAAAAAAACAAACATAAGAAATAAGAATGAGAATAAGAGGAAGAGAAGAAAGGTGCAAGGGTAGAGGAGTTGGAGGAAGGATCGTGTAGACAAAAAAAAAAAAAAAAAGTGAAAAGAAATGTAAAGGAAATAAGAAAGAGGAGGAGGAAGAGGAGGAAGAGGGGAAGGAAGAGATAATGATGATAATGATGATGATGATGATGATTATGGTGAAGAAGAAGAGAAACAACAACAACAACAACAACAACAACAACAACAACAACAACAATAACGACGACGACGAGAGAGAGAGAGAGAGAGAGAGAGAGAGAGAGAGAGAGAGAGAGAGAGAGAGAGAGAGAGAGAGAGAGAGAGAGAGAGAGAGAGAGAGAGAGAGAAAAAGAAACACCGAAAAGGCGAAGAAGGAAGACAAGACGAAGGAATAGAGAAGAGGAAGAGGAAGACGAGGGTGAGAAGGATGAGGCGAGAGTATTAGGCGGGTGGAGGGTGGCAGTGGGCGGCGAATGGGCAGCCAAGATGGAATTTATGGGCGGCGGTTGGCGTTAGGTTGGCCCATCCTGAAAGTTAGTGGCGCAGGGCGTGGCGGAAGCTTACTGAAGAGGGAAGGGGTGCTGGAGGAGGAAACCTTGGTGATATTAGTCGTGGTGAAGGTGGTGGTGGCAGTGGCAGTGGTTGTTATTGTTTTTATTTTTCACCTAAATTTGTAATAAAACTAGAAGCAGTAGTACATCAAAATTTGTAGTAGTAGTAGTAGTAGTGATGGTGGTAGTAGTAGTAGTAGTAGTAGTAGTAGTAGTAGTAGTAGTAGTAGTAGTAGTAGTAGTAGTAGTAGTAGTAGCAACAGCAGCAGTAGTAGTAGTAGTTGTGATAAGGTCGTGACACCACTGCCATTGACGCCAGCCTCGGCGTCGCCTCGTGTGGCGATGCCATCCCCGACAGTGCAGATGACAGGCAGATGCAGTGACAGATAGGATAACGACCCGCAGCTGTGACTCATAGCAATCCTTCCGTGGAGGTAAGGCCTGACCCTAGACACAAACAATTTACAGGAGACATAACAATTACCGGCTCTCGTGACTCAGTGGCGTGAGAACTAGAGGAAAGGACAATGAAACACAGTGAGAGACATGTGCAGGTGTAGGTGTGACTATCCTGAGTTCTCTAAGCGAAACATGGGTCTTAAGAACGCCGGTAATGAAAAAGTCCACGAGTGGACACCCTGGTGACAAAGTAATAAAGAATTACTAAACAAGAGATGAGTGAACTCTCTAGTCGGACTTTAGACCTTAAGGACAGCTTAAGAGTGATGTACGGGGCAATGTATGTACACCGTCGAAATGGAAGTTGAAAGCGAATATAAGGCGGAGCAGAGAACAATAATGACAGAGTGCAGACGCAGGCAGACAGCACGAGCAGTGTGTAAAGTTTTAGAGGTACACCGCATTTAAGTGCACCGTGAGGTCGCCAGTCGTCTTCTGTTACTGAGAGAAATTTTCCTATGTTCATTAAAGTCTCGATTTTAATTGTGTCAAGTATACTGTGGTATTTTATATGTTTTATGTGCTTCATGTGTTTCCTTCATATTTGACTGAGATCTGTGACATGACAAGTTCTGTGGTCCTTTGTATGCAGTGACAGTCTTTTATTATCAACTGGACTACTTTATTGTCTGTTTTCTGCAAGTGGTGACTTAACATTTTATTTTGTGTGTTCATGTTGTGTGTGCATTATGTGTCTGGTGAAAAAAATAACGTTACTGAGTGACCTTAAAGAGTTCTACATATTATTCGAAATAATACTCAGTAAATTACTTAGCAAAGGACCTTTTAATTTTCTTACTTGAGCTTTATTTGAGTTTAACTTTTAACCTGAGAGTGGACAGGGTCATCATGTGCAGTCTTCGTAAATTGTTGTCTTTACATGCAGTTGTAATGGTTGTTTGCTGGTTGTTAAACGCTTGTAGTATTTTCAGCACTTTGTCTATGGCATACCCAACCTGAACCCACGGCCTAACCACTCGGTACCTGAAGTAAGTAATAGAAGTGAAGTAGCAGTGCTTGATGAGTAGATGCACTTAGCAACTCTAACGTAAGTCATACGAGTGGTAAGTTGTGTTACAACGGTAGTAATACTTGCTGTTGCTGTTTTTCATCAAAATGTGTAGTAAGAATAGTAATAGCAGTAGTAGTACACCAAAATCTGCATGTGGTAGTACTGGCGTCGCCCCTCAAGGCGGTGCCCTGCTCGGCCCAGTTCCTCTCATCCCTCAGGACAACACCTGCCTTGTTCGTGAGCACGATGATGAAGCAGGTGCAGTGATGGGTACAGACGATGTGGATGAGGACTAAGAGGGACTAGGAAGGATTATAAACCTGTTAATGAGCTAGAAAGGCACACTAATGGCTTTGCGATAAGGACGGTCCCGTCAGTTATTCATCTTGAGCGTAAACACAAACACTGACCCACTTTCGTAACTTAGTGGTGTAGGAGGTAGACGGACATGAGAAACATAGACACCCACGTGTAAGGGTGACTATCCCGTGTTCCCTCAGCATGATGTGGGTCTTAAGAACCTTGGTGACCAAAAAGTATACAAGCGAACACCCTGGTGACTGAGAACACTAAGAGATGAGATGAGTGCACTAACTAGCCGGATTTTATAGCGATGTATGTGGCGATGTATGTAGATCGCCGACGCTGTAGTTAGGAGCGAATATAAGGCGAAAGCAAAGAACGATGCCGGCAGACCTCAGGCAGTCAGCAAGAGTAGTGCTAAAGTTTTTGGAGGTGCAACACATTTAAGTGAACCGCGAGATCGCCAGTCGCTCTCTGCGTCGTCTTGGCCGTAAGTAATACTTAGAATACTTTCCTATGCGGCTTAAATGTCTCGATTTTAACTGTGTCAAGTATACAGAGGCATTTAATGTGTTTTATGTGATTCATGTGTTTATTTAATACTTGATTGAGATGTGTGACATGATAAGCTCTGTGGTCCCTCGCATGCAGTGACCGAGTATTTTATCATCAAATGGACTGTTTCATTGCCTTTGTTTTCTGCAAATGGTGATTGAATATTTTGTGTTATGTGTTCATGTATGTATGCATCCGTGTGTTTGGTGGGAAAGTGAGCGGTACTGAGTCACCTTAAATGAGTTATTCATATTAAATGAATTAACGTGCATTAAATTATTTAGTGAAAGACTTAATAATTTTTCAGCTCCACGGGCGAGGTTTGGCCCGCGGGTCAAGTTCAGGAGGACATCACGGACACGCCGCTCCTGGCCTGCGAGGAGGGCGGCCAGAGAGAGCGGAAAGGGGTGGACGCTGAGCGGCGTCTGGTCCACCACTGCGTCCAAGGCTGGTAGGGAGAAAACCTCTGAGTGGACGCGCAGCTCGACCCGACATGGAGGACACCTGTACCAGTAACCGTTTGCTTCACCTTGGTGAGGGAGTTGGCTAGGCAGACCATAGTCAGTGTCGTGGGAGTATGGACACTGTAAGCCCAACCAGAAGGGTGGCGGTAGGAAGTGCGGGCGGAACGTCTTCACCACCCTCTTAGGACATAGGGAGACACCTTCTGGTTGATCAAGGAGGAGAGAAATTTCGCCTACAGGGGTATTAGCGGCATGCACAGGTCCATCCGGGGGACAAATGAATAATAAGTCATGCTGCCTGCATTTATCAATATCTTGAAGCAACATATAAGCGTTCCTGTTTTCAGCAACAACTAAATATTTGTGGTAATCCTCCAACTTACCTTTAATATAAGTTAGAGTCTGCGCAGAAACTGCACTAGTTATGTATCCACCAAATACTTCAAAGTCTAAGTCCAGATTACCGAGAGTTAAGGCAAGGGAGGGTGAGCCACAGACGCAGTTCAGAAAGACTAACATTATTTATCAACCAGTAAATAAACATCCCAACAACACACACACAGGCGACAAAAGACAACAACCCCACCACATGACACTAGTTAATAAAACTTCAAGTTACTTTGCAGTGAACAAAAACTAACAAGTCTTGGCGTTACCATTCACTGTACGTTAACAGGACTTCAGTAACCAAATTAGGTGACTCAGTAACGCATCACTTCATCAAACACATCAAACACATAAATGCACACATGATATAACCACATAACAGAATAATCAAATACATAAAAAATAAAAAAAGTCACTACATGCGAAGTGACACAGAAAGTATCAAGTCATTCATGAAAATCCAGCATTAGATCAATACCTAAGACACAATATGAAATACTTACACTGCTACCTATTGCTACATATAAAGTTATCCTTTAAGGTCTATATTTTGACTAGTTAGTACACTCATCTCTTCCTTCAATACTCACGATCACCAGAATACTTACATATAAATTTTCAATATACAGGGTTCATAAGAACCAAGTCTCACTGGGAGTATATGGTTATTCGCCCTTACACACAAGCATATATAATTTTTCTATGTCCTTTTAGGTCGCACATTACTGAGTCAAATAGTGGGTCACTGTTTTGCGGGACCATCGACTTGCGTAGGCTTGCCCTATCTCTGATTCATTAAAATACATCAGCAAATTTATAGTTACGTGATCACACTGTTATATATGGTAAAAATGATATATTGTAAGTTCATTAATCATGCTGTTTTTAACTTCTCTTAGTCTTCTACTTATCGTTCGGGTTCATCTATGTCCACGGCTGCCTGTGTACCGGCACCAGGACAGGCACTGTCTTGCTCGTGGCCATGGATGACGTAAGCGGGTGACGAGGCCTGTGGCAAGGCCTCAAGAGGGGTCACGCCGGGGGCGTTACTATATGCGGCATGGGTGCAGGCGTCGTCGGGGGCAATGCTATAGGCATGGGTACCGTGGCTACGGCATACTTAGCAGCAGGAACAGTCTTAACAAAATAAGAGGAATTATCTACTGGATGTTGCAGATCATCAATGTGAAGTATATCAGACAGGTCGTCTCTCATAGCAATAAGTAATGTGAAATATATCAGAAAGGTCGTCTCTCATAGCAATAAGTAATAGCATAGAGAACCTTCTAGAGCCAACTGTCTCGTGTATACTGTGGCTATATCTCTATAAACTGATAATAACTCTGCTTCTGCAGGAAATAACAAGCCTGGGAGTTTGAGAATACATAACCAGGGATG
>NC_087166.1:23076265-23078765 GCF_035594125.1 Scylla paramamosain | reverse complement strand
TTCATCACAAATTTACAGTTTCCTAAGCAAGACAGGTGAGGAATAAAAGATGGAAATATAAACTATGAAAAGAAAAATTACACTTACTCACTTTATGTAACACAGGTAAACACAGGTAAACGTGACTAAACAAACATTCAATAAAAGTTTCGTGTCTCCCATGCAAGACTTAACTTAGCAAATATTCAAAATACATTTACTATTTCCTACGCAAGGGAAGTGAAAGATAAGGAATAAAAATAGATTGTGAGAAAGGTTGATCATGCTAACTCATTCACCTTGTTGTGACTGGAGGAACAGCAAAACGAGATGAAACACGAAGGAAGAAAGGAAAAACATGCAACAAGAATGGAAGAGGGAAGAAATGAAGGAGGAAACAAGAATGCAAAAGGAAGAAATGAAATAGGATGCAAGAAGGTAGGAGGAAGAAATGAAGGAGGAAGCAAGAAGTTAGAAGCAAGGAGGTAGAAGGAAGAAATGAAGGAAAAAGAATAGAGAAACCAGTTATCAGTGTATAGCGAAGTGAGACAACCATTCTGTACCTTCGCCTCGCAGGTAAACTTAACAAACACTGCAAACATTCAATACATTACTTCACTTTCCGAGCAAGACAAGTGAGAGACATGACATGGAAATCTTGTGAAAACGTAAATACGCTCCCTCTCTCATATAGCTTAGTTCAAGTCATAAGGAAATTTAGCTAAAACTTTATCCACATCCAAAAAAGACGTACACTTCCATTCCCAATAATGGTGAGAAATATGAGAAAATGGACTATGAATGAAAAAAAGGAAGAAAATGAATAAAATAGATAAATTACGCTTCCTCTTTCATTCACTTTATTTCAGCTTATAAGGAAACGTAACCAGACTTTACATACATTCAAAAGACGCATGTTCTCTACACAAGATGGAAATATATTATGAAAAAAATAAATAAAATAAATAAATAAATAAAAAATGTAGGTATTACGCTATTCATCTTCCTCCACATCAAAAGCAACTGTAACCAAACTTTATGCACAGCAAGTCCAAGTGCACCTCCTACCCAAGACGAGCTAGACACCAGCGATGAAAAATAAACTGTGGAAAATGTAAACAATACTTCCTCTCTCATTCCCTTTACTTCAACTCATAAGCAAGCCTAACCAAACCTCATAAACATTCAATACACGTACACCTCCTACCCAAGACAGGTGTGTAATATGTGATGGTAATATATTAAAGGTAAACTATACTTAATCCCTCATTTACCTTACATCACTTTACCTATGGGATAAACCTAACCTTACTTTATGAAATTTTAAAAGACACACGTACACTTTCTACCCAAGACAGGTGTTTAACATGTGATGGTAATGTATTAAAGGTAAACTATACTTATTCACTCATTTACCTTACATAACTTTACCTTACAAGAAAACCCAACATAATGCACTTTGAAAAAAACATACGTACATTTCCCACGCAAGATAAACGAGACAGAATGGAAACAGACAGTCACCAGGTAGGTCAAGCAATAATATCCAGGTAACACTAGTGAAAATGATTTGTGGGACAGTAATACAAGAAACAGGTAAATAATGTAGTATTTCATCACTTATTCAATGATTTTTAACAACTTCCAAGCAGCAGCAAAGACTCAGGAGATGGAAATGCAGCGCCGACAGTAAATTATGCACCAAGTTTCCACGTACGAGTAATAAAGGTGAGAGTCAGATTAGGTAAGTTATGTTTCATTTGAACAATGCACTCAATACGTGGAGTAATTCGCAGGCAGCAGGTAAGAATAATGGGAGGGATGTTAATTGCCATCAGGTAAATTATGCAGTAACCCACTTGCGCAAATTCTCACTTTCTTATTATTTCTTTCATGTATTGGGAAGACTAAGAAAAAAAAAAGGGAATAAAAGAGAAGAAAAAATGCTCAAAAAAAAAAGAGAAAGAAAGAAGGAAAGAAAGAAAGAAAGAAACCGAAAATTCACGAGAAAGCCCAATTTAAGTTTTAAGACCAAAGCATTTAAGAAAACAATGAAGGCTACAAGAAGCCATCAGACCTACACGTGACAGCCCCCGTAGTAAACACACCCACCTACTCCACCTGTTATTCTCCTCCATAAACCTTCCTAATCTTCTCTCAAACCTCCCTATTGACTCACCACTAACAGTCTGATCACCGAGTCTTTTCTATTCATCCACCACTTTCTCCTGTGTTCATAATAACTCCATTGAAAAGAACAAAGACGAGTTAGATATGCAACAGAAAAATTATTCACTATTTCAACAGTTTCCCCCGCCACTCGTACGTTTGTAACAGCCAGGCCGGTGAGAGAGAACAAAGGCAAACGAGTAATACAGTAATCTTCCACCTTCACCAGTGATGACGCACCTCGTTTTCTGTTTCCCTTGCCAATATGGTCTTTTTTTTTTCATGGTCTACCCTTGTATTTCTTCTCGTCTTTATTTTTTAATGCTGTGGAGTCAACTTGCCACCTCTCGTT
>NC_087166.1:23063765-23073765 GCF_035594125.1 Scylla paramamosain | reverse complement strand
CACGCAACCACAGGCAGCCACGCCGCACCGCCACGAGGAGGGAAAAAAAGAGAGGGGGAAACTTTTTTTTTATCTTTTCCCTTTTCGTTTCCCTTCCTCCCACTCCTTTCCTATCTTGGACCTGTCAATCTCTCTCTCTCTCTCTCTCTCTCTCTCTCTCTCTCTCTCTCTCTCTCTCTCTCTCTCTGGTCTTACTGTCCGAGAGAGAGAGAGAGAGAGAGAGAGAGAGAGAGAGAGAGAGAGAGAGAGAGAGAGAGAGAGAGAGAGAGAGAGAGTTCTGAGAATTAATCTACCAGTCAGAAAACCTACATGTCTGACCTTCATTATGTTATATTCTCTATTTACGTGAGTCAGTCTGTCTGTCCGTGTCTACCTGGCCGTGTGTCTGTCTGTCTGAATGTACGAATACATGTATGTGGAAATATGTTTATTTTTATTTGCATACGTGTTTTTATTCGTGAAAGAGGCGTGCTGATGTATGTATGTATGTACGCAAGTATGTGTATATACTGATAAACAAACATAACATACAGGAAGCTGCAGTAAGTCAATAACAGCTCTTCTATATCATACATACATACATCCACCTATCATCCCTGTCCATGCCTCTGTTCACCCTTACCAGTCACGCTGCATCTCTCCCTCTCTTCTAAGGAAAACTGGCAAACATTCCGCCGCAGTGTTACAAGACCCCACCAGTAGCGCTTCAAGTCCCTGCCTGGGGTAGCGGGACGGCAGGTGTGCTGTGGCGCCGCGGCTTCTGATGACACGCAGAGGTGTCGCTACCACCGTGACATGTATTCTTAAATGCTTTGCTCTCGTATCAGGAGCGTTTTTATTCTTTATACGCCACAAATAAGAGCATGCAAGGGAAGAAGCCATCATTCACACACTCACTCACTCACTCACACACTCACTCACTCACTCATTCATAGTACTTGAGAATATAAGGGCATAAGAAAACAGGGGAAGCTGCAAGAAGCCATCAGGCCTACATGTGGCAGTCCCTGTAAAAAAAATATATGCTTACCTATTTCCACTCATCACCCCTATACATAAATCCGTCCAATGTTCTTTACACCTGCCTGTTGACTAACAGCACGATTACTGAGTCTATTCCAGTCGCCCGCCACTACATTTAAAAACCAGTTTCTATCTGTTTATTTTTCATCTAACTTTATCAAGCTAACTCGTGACCCGTGATGTGATTAGCCGGGTTTACGTGATTTTTCTCCTATTGATGATGCAAAAGCCTTGTTAGAATATCAGTACAATCAGAAAAATTACTTTGATATCGCCGATAACTTCCATTACAGCCTGCAGTTGAGATCTGACGCCGCAGCGCTGGGGAATGCAGGTGCTTGGTATACAAAGGAATACAATTAGAATTAGGATTAAACTTTATTTCCGTTATTACAATATTTTTTTCCTGTGTCGCATATAATACAAAGCAATGCAATTTACTGAATATACACAAGACATAATGACATGGAGAGGTAATAGTAAAATATGATTGTCAATTAAAAAGTTCGTAAAAAATCTAAAACTAAACCATTGAAATTGACATAAAAATACAATTAAATACTCTAAGCTAGAATACAAAGGAAGACCAACGAGCAACAGACCTTGAAGTCCTTATTAGGCTGCCTGGGCATCTATTCCCTGAGACACGCACCACTCCAGGCCACAGACATAAATAAAAGATTCGTATTGTTAAGCATCTGAACACTAAACTGAGATCATAATCTGTACCACCACACGGAAGACAGCACGTGGCACCACTGTAATCCACGATCCGCTACAGAATTCACGTACTCGGCCACGAACAGGCTTACAGGAGTGAGTCATGATGGGTGCACACACACACACACACACACACACACACACACACACACACACACACACACACACACACACACACACACACACACACACACCTGGCGTGACGTCAAACAAACCTTGCCGCTTTTTGTCGTGTTCAGTGATCAATGCATGTAAGAGGCAGAGAGAGAGAGAGAGAGAGAGAGAGAGAGAGAGAGAGAGAGAGAGAGAGAGAGAGAGAGAGAGAGAGAGAGAGAGAGAGAGAGAGAGAGAGAGAGAGAGAGAGAGAGAGAGAGAGAGAGAGAGAGAGAGACGCCCCTACTCGCTGAAGCACCGATCACACACACACACACACACACACACACACACACACACACACACACACCTGCGTCGTGATGAAAACTTTTCACTCCGCGGGGACGAGAAAAACTAGCAGGCGCCGCGTCATCAGGCTCCGTCGATCGCTATTTAAAGAGGGAAAGAGGGAAGCAGCGCCGCGGTGCCAGTGCTTCGGTGCCGCCTCACTCAGCACTGCCACGCCACCGACTCACCGGTTTGTGCTGACTTCAGTAAATGGTTCGTGTGACTCAGCAGTTGGTCGTCAGCTGATGGGGACTTGTGGTAGCTGACTGGCCATTACCTACTGGTCTATATCCCTCCTGAATCTTCACAAATACTATCACATCCCTGCCCTCCTCTCCTTGCTTGTCATCCCAACGCACCCCTTCAACACACACATCTCTCTAAACATCCCATCACACTCCTGCTCCTCCCTTAGCCCGTCACTCCAACACACAGTCACACGCACATACACACATACATACACACATCTCTCCAGCTATACCCAATCCTATACTTCTCTAGCCATCAACCCTCCACACCCTTCCATCATCATCCTGTAACGACCACACGTGCCTTAATAACTTCCCAGCTTAAATCCGTGTTCAGTCGTTTTCTTTTTTTTTTTTTTTTTTTTTTGAGGGGAGGGCTTTTCTAGTTGTCGTCTTGTGCTGTTCTTTCTTTTATTCCCTTATCTCTTATATCTTCTTGAATGCAATTTTTCTACCTTATTTTGCCTCTTCATCAGTGACAAGTCTTCAACGATACTACGTCACAGATATTCCTTCTGTCACCCATGCACGTCCCTCCACCAACGCCACTGCCACATTACACCTCTGTCACCCCATACACCGTCCACTACACCCCTACACGCTACCCTTTCCATCCCCTCACTCACCACCATGCTTCTATCACCTTGTTTCTCACGTCCTCACACTTTTCACCCCCTTCAGACCTTCATCGTTATTTCTTCACTCTTCCTTCTCCCTCGATCCATCCAAGCGCCTCAGTCGTGCAAGTTAGCAAGGAAGTAAATTAGGAAGCATCATGCACTCAGCTGTCCTTGCTATGGTGATGAATGGAACAACGTTAAGACAAATATTTCACTTCATCTCAAAGTTTTCTACAGTAGCGACTTATGTTTTTTTTTTTTTTAACTCTTTTCCTATTTTTTTTTTTTTTCAATGCTCTTGATTTTCAGAGTGACTTTCTCGTTGACTTTCCTCGCGTGGATGATGAGATGCCGAACACCAGGTATTGCCAGATTACCAAGGCTTGTATTCTCACACGCTTTGTTCCGGCATCAGCACTAATTTTAACCCATTCACTACTAGACAAATTTTCTTCTTCAATGCCTATAACTTTTCAGGCTTTTTTGTGCTAAGTATTTTCGTAGCTTAAAAAGACAAAATTACCTTCTGTTTCCCCTCTTTTCTCTCCAGTGTCTCTATGCAAACAGTTTTTACAGTGCTGGAAGAGTTAAAGAAGGACGAACATGGCAGAAAAAAGGTTAATTCAAGGCCACAGAGATAACTAGTCAGGTTCTCATGGGTGTTATTTCTAATGGTGATGCAGAACCCATGTTAAACTATCACTGGAATCACACATATAGCACTGGAAACCCTAATGACAGTGCAGTCTGCTAAAACATACAAGTTAAAACGCCCAAATTTTTAAGATTATAAGGCCATAGCGATGATTATTCAAGTTTTCAAGGGTATTTTTCCTACTGACGACTTGACTACCACTGAAATCATGCACACAGTCCTGAAAACCATAAAAAAAAAACACTGCAGCTTATCAAAATATTCGAAGCTCTCAGATGTAAACAAAAAAATTACCTTAAAGCCACAAAGATACATATTAATAAGGCAGTTTCGTTGCACATACTCTTGAAAACCCTAATAATACCCAGCTCACCTTGTTAACGTATTCAAGATAAAGTATTCAATATAAAGGGCCCTTATGTTTAACTTTTTGACTGCTATTTGCCACACACCTCTCAACACACACACTGCTCTTGAGATATTTGTTCTATAGCTATATAGGACAGACGTTGGGAAATTTTTTAATCCATCTATTCTTTTCTTTGATTGTAAAGTCCTTGTACCTTTAGAGATGAGCAATGTTAACTATCCTGATGAAATGTTTAAAAGTTTGTACCCGAAACCTACAGAGGTACGTATTAATAAGATAACCTCTCTCTCTCTCTCTCTCTCTCTCTCTCTCTCTCTCTCTCTCTCTCTCTCTCTCTCTCTCTCTCTCTCTCTCTCCCCCCGTACTGACACACATCCTGAGTCGCCTGTTGCTGCGTTGCCCTAAAGCTGATGATCCTTGCTGTCCTCATCTCACCATCACCATCACCATCCTCACCATCAGCCACCTCATGCTCCTCCCTCGTCTTTACTCACTGTTTTCCCCTTCCTTTCCTTTCCTTTCACTCCTGTTTTCCTATTTCTACTTCCATTTCTTCTTCATCACTATTCTCTTCTTCACTTTTGCTTTTCTATTATTGCCTTTCCTCCCCTTCTTTCCCTTCTCTACCCCCTGACCTATTGTACTTTCCTACTTTCCCTCCTTTTCCTATTATTTCTCTCCCCTTCCTATGTCTTTTTTAATCCTATCCCTCTTCCCCATTCTTCCTCTTCTTCTTCATCCCTGCCCTCCTGTATCTTCCTACCTCTCCACCTCTTCCTATGCTCTCCTATTCTTCCTCTTCCTTTTCCCCTTCACCAATGTTCCCCTTCACCAATTTTCTACTCCTGTCCTCCTCCTCCTCCTCCTCCTCCTCCTCCTCCTCCTCCTCCTCCTCCTCCTCCTCCTCCTACTTCTCTTCCTCACCTTTCCCACCATTCTCTTTCCTTTTCTATTCTTATTCCTTCCTATTTCTAGTTCCCCTCCCATTCTTATCATATTTACTCCCTTCCCCTTCACATCACCATTACAGATATTCTTCTTCTCTTCTCATAATCTTAATCTTCCCCTTCATTTTCCTTCCTCTTTAACAGCTTCCCAAAATCCCATTCCCTTGTTATCCCAATTAACCTTTGTTTGCTTCTCTTACTTCCTTCTTCCTTAAAATTTTCCCTCTTCCTCCACTGTTATCCTAGACTACCCCTTTTTTTTTCCACTTCTTCTCTTCTCCAATATTTTCCACACATCCCCTTCTCTCATCCTTTATCATCCCTTCCTTACTTTCCTTCTTTTTACCTTCAAAACTTTCTCCTCTTCCCTTTTTTCATCCCCTTCTCTTCCCCGTTTCTCTACTTCCCTACTTCCTACCAATCCTTATTCATGTTTAGCCCTTCCTTTACATCCCTCCTTCCTTACCTCCCTCCCTCCCTCCCTTTCCAACCACTTCCCTACTCTCCCAGTCTTTTCCTCCCTAGCCCTTCTAGTTTCTCGAAGCCGATGTCACCCACTGTCACTGCCTCTGTCATATTTTTTTTTTTTTTTTCTACGCCTCCTCGTTGTTCTTTTCTTGCCTCTCTCTCTCTCTCTCTCTCTCTCTCTCTCTCTCTCTCTCTCTCTCTCTCTCTGGTTTAGGTGAAGAAATACTAAGGTGTTCTCTTTAGCAGGTAGTATTTCCTCCTTCCCTCTCTCTCTCTCTCTCTCTCTCTCTCTCTCTATCTCTCTCTCTCTCTCTCTCTCCGTCTCTCTTCTACCTGATACATCCACTTTATTGCTCTCCCTCTCTCTCTCTCTCTCTCTCTCTCTCTCTCTCTCTCTCTCTCTCTCTCTCTCTCTCTCTCTCTCTCTCAACGAAAAACAACACCCACGGATTTTTCTCTCCTCTCCCACACACTGTACTGCCCTTTCTGACCTTTCCTCCTCTCCCTCCCTCTCACCCTCACTCCTTTACTCTCCCTTGCCACCCCTCCACCCCTCCTCCTACCTCAAACACCACTGCAAACACCTTCTCTCTCTGCCTCAGTCTCTCTCCTTCTCTCTCTGCCTCTACAAAAAGTTAGTTCCACCCACTAGTGTCTTTGTCCCCCTCCTGCTTCCCACCACTTCCTCTACGCCACAAATCCACTACTTTCAAAAGGTACTGGTTTTCAAAGGTGTTTTTCACGGTTCTAGTCATAGATTAACAAGTTTTCTACATTATTAACAAGAGAAACAGTCTTGAGAAACCGGGTAATCATCTCTGTGGCCTTTGAAAATAGTCGTGGTGAAAGAGCAAAGGGTTTCTGAATACGGGCCTGCGTGACTCCCAAGGGGGAACTATAGAAGACTTGGTGTGCAAAGAAAACGGAGTAGAAGAATGACTTGGGAACACGAAACAATCGTGCTTTGAAATAGGATACGTTCTTACCTCTCTCTCTCTCTCTCTCTCTCTCTCTCTCTCTCTCTCTCTCTCTCTCTTTCTCTCTCTGGCGGTGTATCGTTTTGAAATTCACTCAAGCTACGAGTTTTTTTTTTATCCTTTTTTTTACCCTTCTTTCTGTCTTTCCTTCTTTCTTTCTTTCCTCACTTTTTTTTTCCCAGCACTCCTTTCCTCTCACCTGCTTTATTCCAAATACTCGAGTGACGCAGGTGTTTTTTTTTTCTTCTAATTAAACGTGCGGGGTAATTTTTGGTCTTAAGTTACCGAGCGGGAATCAAGTGACTGGAAATCCTTACCCATTTTCTTTTTTCATTAATCATTAGCATTCTTTAAGCCTAAACTCGTATAATTTTTGTAAACTGAACCGATTTATTACACGTGCCGTTTTGTATGTGACTATGATGCACGTAATACGGAATGCACGTATTAAACAACGCCTGTATTAGAGAATGAGTATATTACAGAGCGAGTGAAATAGAAAACGCGTGTAATAGAGAGCCCGTATATTAAAGAACGGCGTGTAACAGAAAACGCGTGTAACAGAAAACGCGTTGTATTAGAGAAACACGTGTATTAGAGAGCGAATGTAATAGAAAACGCGTGCAATACGGAGCGGGGTGTAACAGAAAACGTTTGTATAAGAGAGCGCTTATAATAGAAAACGCGTGCATTAGAAAACGTGTTTATTATAGAGCGCATGTAATAGAAAACGTGTGTATTAGAGAACGCGTGCACTGAAAGAAACGTTTTTAAAGTGCATGTAGAAGAGAACACATGTATTGGAGAAAAAAAAAAATTAGAGAACGCGTGTACGTATTAAGGAACACGGGTATTTATGAATGCATGTATTAGATCACACATGTATTAGAGAACGTACATGGAGACAACACGAGTATTAGACAATGCACGTAATAAAAGAGCACTGCATTCATTAGAGAACGCGCTCATTAAAGAAGGAACGTATCAAAAGAAAGCGTAAATTTAGAGAACGCAGACATTAATGAGCGGCCAAAGAGAGAGAGAGAGAGAGAGAGAGAGAGAGAGAGAGAGAGAGAGAGAGAGAGAGAGAGAGAGAGAGAGAGAGAGAGAGTATGTACAATTAAGCGTTGACCTTGTACGTTCCTCCTCCCGCAGCTTCAGCACACACACACACGCACAGACCACGCCTCGCACTTTTGCCAGCAGTGAGTCAGCGGCTTCTGGACTGGCGTGGTGTCTGGGGAGTGGCGGGTGGCGGCGAGGGGTGGAGGGAGGGAAGGAGTGGGGTACATCAAGGTGGTCATCCCTAGACAAAAAGAAAAGCAGACGAGAACTCACTGCTGAAGCGTGTGAGAGGAAAATGCAACTTAGGTTAGGTTAGGTTTGGTTGGGTTAGGTTAGGTTAAGTTAGGTTAAGTTAGATTAGGTTAAGTTAAGTTAGGTTGGGTTAGTTAGGTAAAGTTAGGTTAAGTTAGGATGTGTTACGTTAGGTAAGGAAAAGTTAGGTTAGGTTAAGTTAGGTTGGGTTAGGTTACGTTAGGTAAAGTTAGGTTAGGTTAAGTTAGGTTTAGATTAAGTTAGGTTAGGTTAGCTTAGGTTAGGTTACTTCAGTTGGGGTTAGGTAAGGTTAAGTTAGGTTACATTTGGTTAAGTTGGGTTAGTTTAGTTAAGATTAGATTAGGTTACGTTAGGCTCGGTTAGCTTAGGTGAGAGGTCTTGATCTTTGGGGAAAATAAATATTTGTGCTACGTGAGGAAGGTTTAGTGTGTTCCTGGTAATGATTCTTGAGGTATGGTTCCTGTACTCTTGATTTTAAATGTTTTCACCTTTCATCTCAACATTTTAACATGTCATAGTGTCACTTTTTATTTTTTTAGTTATTTAATCTTTTTTTTTAAGATTACTGTATTCACTGTAATGGATTTTTTTTTTTGTGACAAGGGTTTTATTCTAGTTTCCACGTCCTGTCTTGACATCTCTTAAGTAATGAGCTCTAGTGTATTTATCTTACTTGATCTTACTATTATCTTCTTTAAATGTTGCTGTGCTCGTGATAATGACTGTTTAAATAAGGTTCCTCTATTCTTAATGTCCTTTTAGGTTCTTTTTAACAGGTTCCATTATTGTATTATTCTATCTTATTTCATTTTATTCATTTATTTATTTTCATTTTTTGAAGATTAGTGTTCACTGTAATGGATTTTCGTGATCAGGTTCTTTTATTCTTACATAAACTTTTCTGCGTCTTATATTAACCTTTCAACAGGCTGTAGTGAAGGTTACTGAGTGTTCAAGGGTGTTCTCATGGCTGTAAACTTTAACAAGGATTCCCTGTCATCAAGGAAGAAAAAAACAGCTAGAGAGAGAGAGAGAGAGAGAGAGAGAGAGAGAGAGAGAGAGAGAGAGAGAGAGAGAGAGAGAGAGAGAGAGAGAGAGAGAGAGAATCTTGACACACCCATTTCCACCATTAACCAAACCTTAGCTATGAAGACTCCACGCCAACACATGACACAAGGGAAGTCACACAAACAAACACACACACAACACACACTATAACAGAGTAAAAAAAAGAGCTTCACACAGAAAAAAGTCTGCCACAATGAGAGACTAGTGTTTGGCATCCCTTTCTCCCATGCAGCGCCACTATCAAAGCCATGCAGGACTCACACCACTCTCCCTCTCTCCCTTACCTCTCCCCCTTCACCCCTTCACATACAAGCAAAATACCCCTGTCTCCTCTCTCTCTCTCCCTCTCTCTGTCCCCCTTCACAACACGCAAGGACTCTCACCTCTCTCTCTCTCTCTCTCTCTCTCTCTCTCTCTCTCTCTCTCTCTCTCTCTCTCTCTCTCTCTCTCTCTCTCTCTCTCTCTCTCTCTCTCTCTCTCTCTCCAGACAATTTACAAACAGCTTGCAAATTAAAAGACACTAAGATAATAATTTAAAAGCAAATATGTAAAAACACGAAAAGCAAATTCTCTCTCTCTCTCTCTCTCTCTCTCTCTCTCTCTCTCTCTCTCTCTCTCTCTCTCTCTCTCTCTCTTTTCTCTCTCTTTCTCTCTCTCTCTCTCTCTCTCTCTCTCTCTCTCTCTCTCTCTCTCTCTCTCTCTCTTCCCTTAGACACACAGGCAAACATCACTTCTTTTCTTCTCCACCCACATCTATTATTCCTCTCTCCTTTCCTCCCTCCATCTATCCATCCTTCCTTCCTTCCCTCCCTTCCCTTCTCTCATTCCTCTCTCCCTCTTCCATCCATTTCCCCTTCCACTACCCCTCCATCCATTCCTCTCTCCCCTCCCTACTTCCATCCTCTCATCCCTCCTTCCCTTACTCCTCCTTTCTTCCCTCCCTTCACCTCCCCCCCAACTCCCCAGCACATAAGCAAACAAGCTGTCAAGTGAAGGTGTTCCCAGCATCAGTAACAAACCCTCTCGTGGCTACATACCTTTCTCCCCCCTACAAATGTTTCCATGTCCCTCCTGCCTCGTGTCTTGCCTCACCTCGCTATCTGAAGACTCACTTAATAGGACACT
>NC_087166.1:23051265-23056265 GCF_035594125.1 Scylla paramamosain | reverse complement strand
AAGCAGAGAAGGAATAAAACTCAAAATACAGGAAAGGCGGGATAAAAGGAAGGGAAGAGTCAGCAGGATAAAAGGCAGAGGGAAACCAGGATAAAAGAGAAGGGAAAGAAAACCAACAGTATAAGATAGGGGAAAAAATTAAAAGGGAGGGAAATTAAAAGACATGGAAAAGAAGATGAGCAACAGGACAAAAAAAATAACAACAGGACAACAGAGAGAGAGAGAAAGAGGAAAATAAAAGGCTGAAGGAAAAAGGAAAAAAAAACAATAAAAATCAAGGAAAACACACTATTACCTCCTTTCCTGCAACTTTCTCACTACGCGGCACTTTCTTCCCCCTGAGGGCAGTTCGCAGAGGCAGGGAGAGACGAGACAGTGAGGCGAGACAAAGGCGAGACGAGACAAGAGGAAACAAGACAAAGAGGAGACAGAACGAGATAGAAGGAAGGCGAGAGACAGCGAGACGAGACGAGACGAGACGAGATAGGAAACGAAATGGAAGACAGAACACAAGACAGAATAAGAGAAAGAGAAGAGATAGAGCGAAAAGAGACTGAAGGAGAGACGGAGAGAGAGACAAAACACAGGTACGAGACACTGAAGAGACAACGAGACAGAGACAAGTGAACCCTGAACACCCATATTGAATCATGACTCGTGGAAATGAAGCTGTTTCATTCTCAGAGTCGCTTTCAAATCGAACCTTCACGGAAAACCAACAATAGCGTAAATGAAAGTGAAGGAACAATGAAGGAAGGGAGAGAAAGAGAGAAAGAAGGAGAGGGAGAGAGAGAGAAAGGGTGCATTTCCTTCCACTGTATAACGTATAGTGAATAGCTTGTGTTTGCTTCATTATATAAATAGATAAGGAGGGAGGATACTATTCTATATATAATACTTGTCAGGAGTTTCGTAAAGGCAATGTTGAAAGTTAGTTTGGGTTGGGTTGTGAGCGGTGGTGGTGGTGGTGAGGAGGAGGAGGAGGAGAGGAGGAGGAGGAGGAGGAGGAGGAGGAGGAGGAGGAGGAGGAGGAGGAGGAGGAGGAGGAGGAGATGAATGAAGAAGAAGAAGAAGAAGAAGAAAAGAAGAAGAAGAAGAAGAAGAAGAAGAAGAAGAAGAAGAAGAAGAGAGAAGAAGAAGAAGAAGAAGAAGAAGAAGAAGAAGAAGAAGAAGAAGAAGAAGAAGAAGAAGAAGAAGAAGAAGAAGAAGAAGAAGAAGAAGAGAAGAAGAAGAAGAAGAAGAAGAAGAAGAAGAAGAAGAAGAAGAAGAAGAAGAATGAAAAAAGTAAAATAGAAGAAAAGAAAGAAACAACAACAACAACAACAACGAGAAGAGTAAAAAAAAAAGGGAAGACAAAAAAGAAGAAAGAGGAGAAAGATGAGGAGATCACAACATACAAAGATAAGTAGATGGATAGATAGATAGATGGATAGATAGATAGATAGGCAAATAGAAAGACAGCCAGATATATAGATAGTTTATTGACACACAACCTCACACACCCCACACAACATAACCTACTTAGAACAAAGTAAGGTGCAGAAGGTTGACCCAAAGTGGCGACCCTGACCTAACGTGACCAGCAAAGAGAACAAGAAGAGGAGGAAAACTTTTAACTGGAAACGAAAAGAAAAAAAGAAAAAGAAAAGAAAGTGACGGGGAAACCAAACACGATAAAAAGTTTGGTCATGTAACTTGAATTTTCTTGCTTTTTTTTTTTTACAATTCATGAATAAAACAAGAGTAAAACTCTTATATGAGAGAGAGAGAGAGAGAGAGAGAGAGAGAGAGAGAGAGAGAGAGAGAGAGAGAGAGAGAGAGAGAGAGAGAGAGAGAGAGAGAGAAATCAAGCTGTGGGAAGATGTTTGTCTGTGTCTGCCTGCCCCCCCTTCTCTCTCTCTCTCTCTCTCTCTCTCTCTCTCTCTCTCTCTCTCTCTCTCTCTCTCTCTAATGACCCTCCAAAGTTTTGATTCTGGGACTTGGAAGAGAAAATGATCGAAAGAAGTTTCCTGCGTTTATGAGAGAGAGAGAGAGAGAGAGAGAGAGAGAGAGAGAGAGAGAGAGAGAGAGAGAGAGAGAGAGAGAGAGAGAGAATTTACGGACGGGCACTTGGCGTTTTGTGTGTGTGTGTGTGTGTGTGTGTGTGTGTGTGTGTGTGTGTGTGTGTGTGTGTGTGTGTGTGTGTGTGTGTGTGTGTGTGTGTGTGTGTGTGTGTTGCCACAGATGTACAAACAGATACATACGTAATTTCCATGCACATGTGTATACGTACAAGCATTCGTGTGTGTGTGTGTGTGTGTGTGTGTGTGTGTGTGTGTGTGTGTGTGTGTGTGTGTGTGTGTGTGTGTGTGTGTGTGTGTGTGTGTGTCGTTTTTAATAAAAGCGCTTACACAACCAATATATCAGTGCCCTCTCTCTCTCTCTCTCTCTCTCTCTCTCTCTCTCTCTCTCTCTCTCTCTCTCTCTCTCTCTCTCTCTCTCTCTCTCTCTCCTGGTCAGTTTAATGGCAGTTTCCTAAGTGACAGAGTTGACGACGACGACGACGAGGAGGAGGAGGAGGAGGAGGAGGAGGAGGAGGAGGAGGAGGAGGAGGAGGAGGAGGAGGAGGAGGAGGAGGAGGAGGAGGAGGAGGAGGAGGCGGACGAGGAGGAAGAGGAAGAGGAAGAGGAGGAAGAGGAAGAGGAGGAAGAAGAGGAAGAGGAAGAGGAGGAGGAGGACAGATGATGAGAGTTATGCCAATACTCATCGTGAATATCCTTCTCTCTCTCTCTCTCTCTCTCTCTCTCTCTCTCTCTCTCTCTCTCTCTCTCTCTCTCTCTCTCTCTGTCTCTCTCTCTATTGAAGTTGACGATTAAACACACATACACAGTGAGAGAGAGAGAGAGAGAGAGAGAGAGAGAGAGAGAGAGAGAGAGAGAGAGAGAGAGAGAGAGAGAGAGAGAGAGAGAGAGAGAGAGAGAGAGAGAGTCTAATTCCTCTGACTACTGTGGCTTATCTCACGCTCGTATGGGACAACATGTCAGCTGCTGTTATTTCTTCCTTTGTGTTCTTCAGTCTAGTGAAGCGAAGAAGTAAGAAATAACAGCAACAACATTACAGCACCCTAGTTTTTTTATTTTTTTTATTTTTTTTTATATTAACGTGAAGTAAAGCGTGTATTTCTTTATCAGGCGTAATAAAATGGTATGCGGTACACACACACACACACACACACACACACACACACACACACACACACACACACACACACACACACACACACACACACACACACACACACAGCCACTGTTTTCGTTATTCTTTTTGTTCCTCTGTTGTTCTCCTTTCCTTTGGTACGAAAAATCAGCACCACATGACCTTTTTCTCCTTCAACACTCTCCCACCTCCCCTCCCTCTCTTCCCCTTCCGCCCTCCCTCCCGCGGCCTCAAGAGACGAGCGCCGCCCCTCATCGTCACCTAATCGCCTTTCGCCTTAAACGTGCCGCCCTTGACCTGCTTCCCCGCGCCTCATGAGTTTTTGGGCGGGAGGAAAAGAGGCGAGGAGGAGAGGACAAGAGGGAGGAGGAGAGGACAAGAGGGAGGAGGAGAGGACAGGAGAGAGGAGGGAAACTGAAAAAAAAAATAAATAAATAAAAAATAAAAAAAATAAAAAAATAAATAAAAATAATAATAATAATAATAATAATAATAATAATAATAATAATAATAATAATAATGATAATAATAAATAAATAAATAAAATAAACAAAAGTAACAGATCGTGAAGTGAAAACAGTGTAAATTCAATTAACTTAAATATATTCTAAATCGTATTAACCCTTTGACTGCCACCTGGTACACCTTTCCCTAATCACCAATCACTCTGAGACACCTTTACTAACAAGTTCTACAGCCACATCCAATCTTTGAACTGGGAAGAAACTGCAAAATGTATTCTTTTTTCAACGCTAACTTTCTTGTAGATGCTTATAAAGACTTCACGCATTGCTCCTGGTGCTGCTATTTGTTTCGTGTCGCAGTGAAAGGGTTAAGCTGAATTCATGTTAGGAAAAAAAAAAAAAATGTAAAAGGAGACACGTGTACTCTGTTAATGAACTGTGTACGCGAGTAGTGAGGTGAAGCACGAGACAGTCACTACTATCAACATTCTCTCACTCCTATTCTGTCCATCTCCCTAATGCAAGAGTTAACCAGTCTTCCATGCCTTCTACTGGTAAACTCCGGATATCCCTGCATGTTTTTCGTATTTCGTACCTCCCTATGACTTCAACGCTATCCTCAATCTTTCATCACACACACATACACACTAATAAACAAACTTTACGAAACTTCAGGACACATGACACATACACTCGAATCTATTTATATGCTTTTCTATCTACATATAAACACAAGCCCAATTAATCACACGACGTCACGATAACTCTTACCAGCAACCCGCGTGTTTACTTGTCTGTCTGAGCCGTGACTCTCAGACCTTAGAGGCAGCGAGGCCACGGCAACACCAACCTGGGGGAGAGAGAAGTGTTGTTAATAAGGCATGTAGGATGGAATTAGGCTGGTGTATATTGGGAAGGGGGAGAGAGAGAGAGAGAGAGAGAGAGAGAGAGAGAGAGAGAGAGAGAGAGAGAGAGAGAGAGAGAGAGAGAGAGAGAGAGAGAGAGAGAGTCTATATTCAGTGGTGAGAAAGTCATACAGAGAAGTTATGCACACAAGCACGCACGCACGCACGCACACACACACATCATCACAGTATCCTTCTAAGTACAGATCTTTCTCTTCCTCTTCCTCCTCCTCCTTCTTCTTCTTCTTCTTCTTCTTCTTCTTCTTCTTCTTCTTCTTCTTCTTCTTCTTCTTCTTCTTCTTCTTCTTCTTCTCCTTCTCCTACTCTTTTTCCTCTATACCCTTCAAACTATCAATCAGTCTTACTATTATTATTATTATTATCATTATTATTATTATTATTATTATTAGTAGTAGTAGTAGTAGTAGTAGTAGTA
>NC_087166.1:23038765-23041265 GCF_035594125.1 Scylla paramamosain | reverse complement strand
TGGGTAGTCAGTGGTAGTTCCTAAACAGTCTAAGAAGGTCTTAAAGGTCTGTTGCTGTTTGGTTTTCCTTCGTAATCCCTTTGTAGTCATCTCTATCTCCCTCCTCCATCACCATTATCTCCTCCTCCTCCTCCTCCTCCTCCTCCTCCTCCTCCTCCTCCTCCTCCTCTTTCTCCTCCACGTTCACTCTGTACTATCTATCATCTAATGGTGGTATATTTCAATAAGGAAAAAAATGCAACTACTTCACTAGAAAGAAAATTAATCGGATTAAAGAGACCTTGGTGATGGCTTGTTCCTCGGCGACTTACTGTTGGGCCCGTCACAGTGATGGTAAACGGAATGGAGTCCTGGCAGAGCAGAGCAACCCACCCGCCACTATAGTCATCTGGTTAAAATGTACCACACAATCAAACTTTCAGGTAGAGGAAGCGCCTCATCTGATGACGTAAATATTAGGACTGTCTGTACCATCCACAGCAGAAGTAGACCTTATCCCTCTAAGTTTCCACTCAAATTCCTTTTTTTTTTCCATACAACATGGTACCATTTCCTTTTTCCGGTCAACTTCGGCTGGAGGAATGAGGAGGTGGGGAGGAGCCTTCTTCTGCGTTATCCTGTCTCCTTCACTAATAGTCAGCGTGGAATACTTATCCAAAGAGTCTAATAAGGGCCTCAGGGTCTGTTGCTGTTTGGACTTCCTTTGTATTCCTCCTACATCACCAGCACTATCTCCTCCATCTTGCACTACCATCTCCTTCCTCCACTACCACCATCTCCTCCTCCTCCTCCTCCTCCTCAATCACTATCACCATCTTCTCTCTCCTCCTCCTCTTCTTCCTCCTCCTCCTCCTCTTCTTCCACATACAAGGGTCACTAGGCTCGTGGTAATCTAGCACTGTGTACAGTTCCAGACGCCCTCCACCTGTTGCATCTCTCTCTCTCTCTCTCTCTCTCTCTCTCTCTCTCTCTCTCTCTCTCTCTCTCTCTCTCTCTCAGCGCTGCCTTTCACCCGCCGCACATTACGTATAACAAATCCAGTCTTACTTATATAATACATTCAATCCTTCTTAAAAGAGATCGAATCCTGTTTATAAGTGATACAATCCGACTAAAAGGGATGGAGTTAGGGAGGATAAAGGATTCAATAGTGTTTTCCTTTGGCGCCTCTTGTTTCTCCTTCCCCTTCACGGTCTCTATGTCTGACCCTTCCTCTCTCTCTCTCTCTCTCTCTCTCTCTCTCTCTCTCTCTCTCTCTCTCTCTCTCTCTCTCTCTCTGGTCATCTAATGCCTGTATTCCTTCACTGACTTAGGGAAAGGGACAGGAGAGAAGGAGAGAAGGAGAGAGAAGAGGAGAGGAGAGGATAGGATAGGAGAGGAGAGGAGAGGAGAGGAGAGGAAAACAAAGGAGGAAGAATACAAGGAAATATATACAGTCTACCAGAAGCGCTTGGTGTTTTGAGGAGGAGGAGGAGGAGGAGGAGGAGGAGGAGGAGGAGGAGGAGGAGGACGAGGACGAGGAGGAGGAGGAGGAGGAGGAGGAAGATGTATGTAGTAATGATAATGAAGGTGAAAACAAAGAAAATGATAAGAAAAGATGAAACTAAAGAAGATGAAAAGAAAAGAAAATTACATAAGCTTCTTTAAAACTATTTTCCCATTCTTAACATCGACTTTTCTTTTCCTTTCCATGCTTACTTGTTTCCTCCTCCTCCTCCTCCTCCTCCTCCTCCTCCTCCTCCTCCTCCTCCGGCTAGCTTTCCTTTAACCCTTTCTCTCTATCTTACTGGTTAACAATCCATCCTCTTTAATATATTACCTCCACCTCCTCCTCCTCCTCCTTCTCCTCCTCCTCCTCCTCCTCCTCCTCCTCCTCCTCCTCCTCCTCTTCCTCCTCCTCCTCCTCCATCCCACAGGAGCTCATTCTTTCCCTTCCACTCATCCTAATTTTCCCTCAAGAATGTAAAACCACTCTCTCTCTCTCTCTCTCTCTCTCTCTCTCTCTCTCTCTCTCTCTCTCTCTCTCTCTCTCTCTCTCTTTTCTGCATTGATTTAACATTCGCACCGGACTCTATGACTTTTCTTCCTCTTCTTCTTCTTCCTCCTCTTCCTCTTCTTCCTCTTCTTCCTCCTCTTCCTCTTTGTCCATTTATTATTTTCTTTTTTCTTCTTTCCTTTTTCCTAATATTTTCTTATTCCTTTCTGAGATATATTATTGTTCTCCTCCTCTTTCTCCTTCCTCTTTTAGTGTATTTTTTCTTCCTTCTCTCTTTTTTCCTCCTCTTTCTTTTCCTTCTTTATCTTTCTCAAACATACTCTTTTCTTTCCTCCTCCTTTTCATCTCAATTATATTCTTATTTTCCCTTTCTTACTTTTCCTTTTCTTTTCTCCTTCTGTCGATTTTCTTTATTTTCATTAACTAACTATTGTTTTCCCCTGCAACTGTCTGTCTGTCTGTCTGTCTGTCTGTCTGTCTGTCTGTCTGCCATTCCCTGCCTGT
>NC_087166.1:23023765-23028765 GCF_035594125.1 Scylla paramamosain | reverse complement strand
AGAAAATAAGGGGGAGAGTTATAGACAATACTAAAGAAGATAAATAAAGAAGTGGTTAGGTTTGCTTTCAATTTTAAGACGGAGGTACTTCTCGCCCGTGTCTTCCTGCACCTGGACTTAACAGAGGGAGGAGTTACATGCATTACCAGGGAAGAGGAATAAAGGAGTGTTTTAGGTTTCTCTTTATTTCCATTTCATTCATGGTTCTATACCTGTGTCTTCTCGCATAGACTAGGAACAGTTACCTGGACAGATGAAGGAGCTGGAACACACAGTAACAACATCAGAAAATAAGGGAGAATTAGGTACACGTGTTACCAAAGAAGAGGAATAAAGAAGTGTAAAGATTTTTCATTCTGTTTCCATTTTAATTCATAGTTTTAAACCTGTGTCTTCCCGCGTAGGTTAGAGACATTCACCTGGACTTAATAGCGGGAGGAGTCACACATGCTACCAAAGAAGACGAATATAAAGGAGTATTTAGGTTTCTCTTTTTACTTCCATTTAATTCGTAACTTTAAACAGCACTGAAAGTTTTAAGCAAAGGTAAGAGTCTTCAATGCTCTGACGATACGAGGTGAGCCAAAAACTATCACGTTATAAAGGGAAAAAGGGTGGAATTAAAGGATTAGTCTTGTATGTTAGAGAGAGAGAGAGAGAGAGAGAGAGAGAGAGAGAGAGAGAGAGAGAGAGAGAGAGAGAGAGAGAGAGAGAGAGAGAGAGAGAGAGAGAATTATGAGGTTGAGAACACTTCCCCTAAAGATTTTAAAACCTTAAGCATTTAAAGAGGAGAGAGGAAGGAGGAGAAGGAGGAGGATAAAAACACTCCATGTAACTTTTTCTATTTATTCCTTCTCCTCTTTCTCTTATCATTATTCTTTATCATTTATATTTTTTACTGTCCACTCAAACAGGTTATAATCTAAAGTATTCACAGGGGAGGAGGAGGAAGAGGAAGGGGAGAAGAAAGAGGAGGAAGGAGGAGAAGTAGAACACCCCCATATAATCAATTCGTCTTATTCCTATTCCCCTTTCTCTTTTTATTCATTCATTCATTTATTCATTATTCCTATCGTTGGAAGCTTTGCTGTATCCACGTCCCCCACCTTCCTTTATCCACCTCGTCTCCATCCCTCGCATCCTCCACATCACCTTCACTGTCTCTCCACGCTACCTACTGCCTCACTCGTCGCCTTCCTGCTGCTGATGTTCCTTAGCTTAAAATGATGTGAAGAGAATAGAAGAGAATGTTTGTTTGTTTAGACTTTGCAAGAAGATATGAAGCACAACTCACTTGTCGTCAGTATACAGCTTAAGTAAAAGAAAGGAATGGTCATGTAAGGGAATGTAGACTAACAGCAAAACAGGAAGAGAAAATATAAACAGGCAACGTATGATATATTGATTATAGATAAATTACCTGTGTGTGTGTGTGTGTGTGTGTGTGTGTGTGTGTGTGTGTGTGTGTGTGTGTGTGTGTGTGTGTGTGTGTGTAGAAAACCCTGACCAGGAGCTACAAAATCTTTAAAAGAATATTTATAAAAATCATGAAGAATCTGGCATAAAAAAATAAATAAAATACTAAAATAAAATAGATTAATATAATAAAAAAAAAAAGAAAATCCAAAAAGGGGTGGCTAATTTTTGCAGGTGTCTTGATGCTCCCCTCGTGCAATGGATAAAGTCACAGGAAGGTGGAGGAGAGAACCACTCAGGAATAACCTAACTTCCACTCACACACACACACACACACACACACCTTATCGAAACACCTTCAGGCGCTTCACAAATTAACCAAACCACCTTATGAGCGTCGACAGTCCAGAAACAAAATTAACCCGCCTCTTTTCTTCATTGCCTCAGTACCTTCAGTGTTCTCACCAGCCAGCCACTTACTTATGGACGCCTAATTTAAAGGGACGCAACGCTCACCAAGCTGTCCTCTGTGCATCAGTGTGTCTGTGCTGATGAGTTGAGGCACAGGCGTGATTACTGAGAGAAGCACCTATTTTTTTTTTGTTTTTTTTTTCCGGTGGGCGAGTACTTTTGTGGGGGGGTATTAAGGGGGTACTTTTTTATTATTATTAAAGTTGTTTTTCTCTACTGTAATGTTATTTGTAATAGTATTTATATGTAAAACTGAGCAAGCTGCGATCAATAAACATTCTTAATTTGTGTGTGTGTGTGTGTGTGTGTGTGTGTGTGTGTGTGTGTGTGTGTGTGTGTGTGTGTGTGTGTGTGTGTGTGTGTGTGTGTATGATGAGCGACTTCCTCCAGGCATTTAAAGCTAACTTACCCTAATTTACTCTCTCTCTCTCTCTCTCTCTCTCTCTCTCTCTCTCTCTCTCTCTCTCTCTCTCTCTCTCTCTCTCTCTCTCTCTCTCCATAAATTTGAATTTCATGCTTAGAGTTTGTAAGTTTGTGGTGATGGTGGTTGTGGTGGAGCTACTGGTAATGATGATGATGATGATGATGGCTGAGTGAGGTGGTGGTAGTGGTGGTAATATTTTAATAATTAATAACTAAGCATTTTCTTCATTCTCTTCTAATACATTTCTCTTCCCACGCAAAACAATATGTAGTCCTCCTTTTTTTTTTTCTTCTTTTATATCTTCTTTCTCATATTTACTTAGGTTTCTCCCTTCCTTTATGTTTTTCCTCATTATTCTTTGAAACAATTATTACTTTAGGTCGTTTTTCCTCTTCTGTGCATCTCACTCTTTGTTATTCAAAATGTCTCTTATCAATGACACTTTTTTTCTTGGATTTTTCTCGTAATCATCTCCATTTACAATCTTCTCTCCGTGTTTATTCTCAGTCCTGCTCATTAACTGTCATTTGCGTGTCAGCTTTGGCTTTTTATCATTTCTTCTTCAAAAACATTTATCTTCTTTTTTTCTCTCTCTCATTCATCTCCATTTACTGTCATTTGTCTTAAGCCTTTATATATATTTCACTGATGCTCATCCATAATTATATTTCCTGTCTCTTTCTTCTTCTCTCTTATATACATTAATCTTCTTCCTCTTAGTGTCTTTCATCAATTCTTTTTTTTTTTACACAGAAGGATGAAAGAGGAATAATTCGTGGAATATATTTTTCTTTTACAATTCTTTACTTTCTTCTATCCGTGACTCTTTTGTAAGCATCAACCTTCTTTATCTGAGTACTTTTCAATTCCTCCTTTTCTTCACCGAGCATAACGCGAAACACATAAGAGCACAAGAACGTAAAAACAATAAGGAGACTGCAAAAAAGGCACTTGGTTCATAAAGGCAGTTGGATTGCGTCACATTCTCAGACGTGAAGGACATCTTGATATGAAAAAAAAAAAAAGGTATTATATATGCATACACCTTCCTCAGACGTCAAATACACCTTGAGAAGAAATTATACATACAAACAGTTTTCGTATTTTTATGGTGCGCGCTGAACTGAAACTTTATATTAAGACTGGCGGCTTGGAGAAAAGTGAGGGGATATGTGGCGGTGCTGGTGATTGGGCCTCGCTGTACAAGACTTTCCACTTTTTCTCATCCCTATTCTGTCCACTTCCCTAAAGCAAGAGTTAACCAGTATTCTCAGTCTTTCATCCCTTTCACTGGCAAACTCTGGAACTCCCTGCCTGCTTCTGTATTTCTCTTTCCTATGACTTTGATTCTTTCAAGAGGGAGGTTTCAACTTTCAAAACACTTAAATTTTGTATAATCACTTTGGCCCTTTCCTTACAGACCCTAAACCTGTGCCACTGTAACAATACGATAGGCAGGAACAGACTCTTTGTTAAACATCACGCAAGTTGTCCTTTGTTTATTAAGTCTAGCACACTTCTCTGTTGTTCGTCTGATGAAATATTGTCATCTTGCACAACCTATCCCTACCTACCTATAGTTACACTCGTCTTATATAAAAAAAGGCATAGTGAATTAGGTGGATTTGTATATAATGTACGTATTTAGCGCCCGCCAAAGAATTTCCAACACAAGACGGAAAGACAGAAATGACTTTACCGCTCGTTCATTCATCTTTCTCCTCTCACCGTTAAACCGCCAGTTAGTCCTCGCTTTTCGCCTTTGAAATCCTCTTCCTCCTCCTGCTCACTCACCGCCTCCTCCTCCTCCTCCTCCTCCTCCTCCTCCTCCTCACGAACTCTCAGCCTCTTCCTCGGCCTCTTCCTTCCACTCACTCCAACGCTCTCAAAAGACGAAAATATGATGCTAACTTAAATTTTACTTCGTGTCTTTTTTATTAATCTCAGTCTTTTGTTTTTCGTGGAGCAGCAGCGGCGGCCTTTGTTTCTTGCACCGCCTCGCTCGCTGCCCAGTCGTCTTCAGGGGAAAAAACTCTTGATCTTTTGCCTTCACTTCCTTCTGTTTTCCCTGTTGTAATATTTTCATTGTTTGTTTTCTATCTCCATTTGCTGCTAAATCTCTGGTTCTCTGCTCATTCATTCTTTATTTTCCTTTCGTTCTTCCTCTTTCTTTTTTCTTCGGTCTAATCTTAGTTTTGTCTTGTATATCATTTTATTTTTTCATTTTCCTTGCTTCTTTTTTTGCTATTGTTCCGTTTTAAGTTTTATTTTTAGTTCCTCTTCATGTTATTCTCTTTATTCAAGCTTTCGTTTTATTTGTTTTGTCTTCTGTAATATCAGTCATTTGTTCGGTAGTTCTCTAGTTCGCCACTGTTACATTTACAACTTTATTTATTTTATTTCGTTCCTCTTAATTTCTCCTGCTACACTTGTATAATCTTCATTCTTGTGTATCTTCATTCATTTTACCCCATTTCTCTATTATGCTGTAACTTTATTTATGCCCTATTCATTTTTCACTACTCAATCCTTGCAATAAACCGACCAAAACGGGACTAGGAGCTGTAGTCTCAAAATTTCAAGCGTCTTATGTTAATAATAAAAACTTTACTCCTGTTTACCTGACTAACCAGGCGTCGCCACCGCTCACTCACCAAGACGCGAGTAGAGAACGGTTAGCCTTGACTGT
>NC_087166.1:22998765-23016265 GCF_035594125.1 Scylla paramamosain | reverse complement strand
AGGGGATAAGATCAAGAGAAAACAAGGGAAGCTGCAAGAAGCCATCAGGCCTACACGTGGCAGTCCCTGCGTAAAACATACCTATCTGTTTCCATCTATCACTCACCCATAAATTTTGTCTTATCTTCTCCTGCAATAATAACCTGATTACTGACTCCATTCCATTCATCTACTACTCTATCTGAGAACCAGTTTGTTCCTACTTTTTTTTTTTTACTAACTTTATCAAGCTTGAACTCATTATTTCTCGTTCTGATTACTGGTGCTGAAAATTTTGTTTATGTCATCCTTGTTATTTTCCTTATTTCACTTAAATACCTGACTGTGGCCTTTACATATGTGCCTAGGAATAAATTAAGCTTAACTAAAAACACCTGACTATTTAACAACCACACACACACACACACACACACACACACACACACACACACACACATTTCGCTCTCATTTCCATTATCTTAATTATTTCGCAGCATTTTCATTAATAAACTTGCATTGTCCTAATTACATTTTCGAGCTCCCAACGAAATTCCAGTAATTAGTGGGAATGATAACGATGATAAGAAGAAGAAGAAGAAGAAGAAGAAGAAGAAGAAGAAGAAGAAGAAGAAGAAGAAAGAAAACAACAACAACAACAACAACAACAAACAACGACATACAACTTTCACATCATCAGTATTTATCAATAAACTCTCTCTCTCTCTCTCTCTCTCTCTCTCTCTCTCTCTCTCTCTCTCTCTCTCTCTCTCTCTCTCTATTACTTGTCTATTTCAAAGAGAGAGGGAGAGCAAGAGAGAGAGAGAGAGCAGGAAGGAGCATAATGCCGCGCCGTCAGGAGTGTGAAGGCGAGGCATTAATCTACAAGTGATAGCATCTGCCCCACGCCGCGCCGGGGAGGAAGGAAGGGCAGAGGCGGCGAGGGGAGGAGGGCAGGGGTGGGCGGTGATCGAGCATCGAGTGTTGGATAAGGTCACTCCGCCTCCCGCGCGTGTTGGCGAGGTGTGTTTTGAAGGCTGCGTGTGGGACTGTGTTGATACTGACGGGGCTCCTGGTGGCTGCTGCTCCCACTGCTGCTGTTACTCCCTTCTCGCCCACTGCCTACACGTGGACGGACCAGTATTCAGAAACGCTTTGCTCTCTCATCACGACAGTTTTCAAAGGCCACAGGGATGATTGGCTGGGTTGCCAAGAATTTCTCTGTTGAAATGTAGAAATATTGTTAATCTATCACTAGAACCATGAAAATATCATTAAAAATCCTTGGAACTTCAATTAGAGCCTTCTGAGTGTAGAGGAGATGCGTCGCAGAAGTATTTCTGAATACGAGCCTGGATACGCCCGGGATTCCTAATAGGTGTTCCTACTGCTGCTTCTGCTACTGCTACTCCCTTCTCGGCCACCTACTTCACCAGTAACGTGTGGGACTGTGTTAATACTGCAGAGGCTTCTTGTGGCTGTTCCCACTGCTACTATTGCTCCCTACTCGCCCACCTGAACAGCAACACGGGGAACGGTAAGTGATAAGTGGTGTTGTCCAATCTAACATGAATTCGTTATCTAAGTTTTGACGTCCTTGTCAGGCCGAGGAGTGAGAGACATTGTGAAACGTTTCTGCGTCGCACCTCCACTACTTTCAAAAAGGCCTAGGTAGTTGAAGTTGCACAGGTTTAAATTTTAAGGGTGCTTAGACGATTCTGCTAACAGATAAACAAATACACTCTTGAGAACCCGGTTAATGACCTCTGTGGCCTTTGAAAATAACCATTAACAAGAATGCAGAGCGTTTCAGAATACGCACGGAGGAAAACTAAGAGATGCATCGAGTAGAGCATACCTTCTCATATCACGTCCCAGTAACGGAAGACCAACACGTATATACTTTAGCTGCTCTCTCTGTCTCTTATGACTCGCTAAATCACTCCCAGATCAGGCAGCAAGAAACTACACACGCAGGTTATGGCGGGGTGGCAGACCTGGACTCTAGTCTGCGGCTCGCTACACGTGGTACCTTCAGGCTGAGTGTCGCGGCGGCTGTCAGGACGCGGCGGAAGTGGGTAATGCAGATGAGGAGGTCATTAGCACCGCGGAGGTTACCAGTGTTATGAGAGTCTTAAGAGTTGGAAGAGTGTGGGTCGCTGTGAGCACTTAGGACAATAAGGAGCGTGTGGCCGAGACAGTGAACTGAAGGCGTGTTTAGTGGGCAAGGGCGGCCCGTGAGCGGCGACGACGTAACGTATCTTTGTATTCTTAAACATTTCGACTACCCTTTTAACTGGCTGTAGTGAAGGTTAGCGGAAGGTTTTCAAGGGTGTTTGCTTATTGCTAGTGATAATTTGACAATGATTCTTCACTGTCACGACCTACCTCTAAGAGTTAAGAAGTTAATGGAGGGTTTTCAAGTTTTTTTTTTTTTTTTTTTAGTTCTAGTGACAGTTTAACAAGTATTCTTCACGGTCACAACTACCTTTAACAATTAGTTAATTACTGGAGGGTTTTCAAGTGTGCTTCATATTTCTACTGACGGTTCAACAAGGATTCTTTACTATTAGCAAGCAAAACATCTGTAATAATCCGTATGATCATCTCTATAACCTTTTAACATTTAGTCCCTATACCAAAAACATTTAAGAATAAGGGTCATGGGTGGCGCGGCTCAGGTTACAGCAAGGAACTAAGCCGCGAGTCAATGCTGGTGATATGGCTGAGTGTCACGGTACGGGAGAGCGTCACACTTCGCGGCCCACCAGGTGCTGCAGGAGTGGACGAGAGGAGTGACTGTCGTGGATGAGCTGGCGAGGCGCGGCGCTGTGATACTTCCGTGTGGTGATGGGAAGGAAGGCGGGGTAAGGACAGGTGGTGTGTTGAGGACTTTATTAAGACTGTCTGAGGAGGGAGGGAGGGTTGAGTGAGTGAAGAATGGATGGATGTAAGGAAGGACGGAGGGTTATGTGACTGAAGGATGGTAGGAAGGAAGGAAGGAGGAAGGGATGTGATTGGAGGAAGGAAGGAAGGAAGGAAGGAAGGAAGGAAGGAAGGAAGGAAGGAAGGAAGGAAGGAAAGAAGGAAGGAAGGAGGAAGGGATATGTGATTGGAGGGAGGAAGGAAGGAAGGAAGGAAGGAAGGAAGGAAGGAAGGAAGGAAGGAAGGAAGGAAGGAAGGAAGGAAGGAAGGAAGAAAGGAAGGAAGGGATATGTGATTGAAGGATGGAAGGAAGGAATGAAGAAAAGAAGGAGGCTTATATCACTGAAGGATGGAAGGAAGGAAGTCTACAACGAATGTAATTTTGCGTGTGATTGGATAATAAAAACATCTTACTATAACTTTAGTTCAGGAAGGGAAAGAATTAAGTGACTGAAGAAAGGACTGAAGAAAGGATAATAAGGAATGCAATTTTGTATCTGTAGTTTCATAATAAAAAAACATCTTACCATAAATGTTTTAAGAAGGAGCAACTAAACTTTTTTTTTTTTCTGAAGTTTAAACACTACCACATTTACACCAACATAAATAAATAAATAAATAAACAGATAAATAAATAAACGAACAAATAAACAAAACAGCACCGTGAAGGCTACTCCTCTCACCATCACTCGAGACCCGACCACCACGGCGCCACTCTCCCTCAACCAACCTACAACTCTTCCTTCACAACACACAAAACAGAATATCAGGTCATAAGAACCAACAATCAAAAAATCACCTACCGTTTGCCCTTCTCTTATGTTCCTTTGCATTCCCAGCCATTTCAGATCACAAACACTAAGGATCAACAAACCAACTGTCATTTTCCCCCCTATTAAATGTTCCTCCGCACTCCTGCCCATCATTCAATCGTAGATGTATCCTAGACTGTGTCCTTGAAATCTACCCCGCGTCCCATTGGTTCCTCTGGCCCGTGGGAGTGGCCGGTCCCTTGTCACCCGGGGAGAGGACGTCTCAACACGACACTTCAGCAGGGGCGTGGGAGGCGGACACTTCACGCTGGTAGCCGGGTCAACCCACGCTCGTCTGCAACCTATTGTTACCCACGCTCCCTATTCTGAAACCCTGTGGAATTTCGTAAGGGGTATTCTGAAACGTTGTGGAATTTCGTAACGTCTATTTTAAAACGTTGTTGAATTTCGTAAGGATTATTTTGAACTATTTTGAAAAGTTTTGGGCTTTCATAAAGACCATTTGGAAACGTTTAAGACTTCGTAAGAATTATATAGAAACGTTTAAGGCTTTTCGTAAGAACTATTTTTAAACGTTTCAGGCTTTCATAACAACAAATTTTAAACGTTTCAGGCTTTTATAAAAATTTTTAAACGTTTCAGGCTTTCATAACGACAATTTTTAAACCTTTCAAGATTTCATAACAACAAATTTTAAACGTTTCAGGCTTTCATAACAACAAATTTTAAACGTTTCAGGCTTTCATAACAACAAATTTTAAACGTTTCAGGCTTTCATAACAACAAATTTTAAACGTTTCAGGCTTTTATAACGACAATTTTTAAACGTTTCAGGCTTTCATAACAACAATTCTTAAACGTTTCAGGCTTTCATAACAACAATTTTTAAACGTCTAATACAATTTTTAAACGTTTCAGGCGGTAAAGGAGAGCCAACACCCTGGCATGCTTTCCTTGATATGTTTACTCAGACAATGTTTACATTAAGCACCCTCCATTAGAAGTCTTGCTGTTTTGTTTGTTTGGACAGACGTCAGGTATTTACTTCGTCACTTACACTCCCTTCACTTTGGCTCACTTATAATTCGTCAACTAATTATTATACTGCTATTGTTATTCAGGTGTTGCTGTTTGTAAAAAAAAAAAAAAAAATCTGTTTATTAATAATTTGCCTTTCTTCTATGCTGTATTTAACATTTTCACTTAGATCATGAATATTAAACACGCTTTATTTGAAGTCTTGTAATTATGTTTGTTTGCACAGAGGGTAAAATACATATGTTGTGTTTTAGTATTTAGTATATTATCTGTTTCATATTATGTATTTCTGCTAATATATCACTTCAGTACTCCTGTGTCTGTAAACTAAACAAGTGATGCGCGCTACACACCAAACCAGGCTAGACCAGACCACCACCACCACCACCACAGCTTCCGTCACGCACCAGCAGCCCGCGTGGTGACAGTGTGGTGACGGGGCGGATGTAACAGCCACTTGTTACCGCAGCCACTCTCACTATTCCTCAGCTTCACCACACACGCCGGTAGTTGCAGCGGTATTGTTGTTGTTGTTGTTGTTGTTGTTGTTGTTGTTGTTGTTGTTGTTGTTGTGGTATGGTAGTGGTGGTAGTGACAATGGTGGAAGTAGTAGTAGTAGTAGTAGTAGTAGTAAAACAGTCAGCAATATCCAGATGAACACCATAAAAAAAAATCTTGCTCTCTACAAAATAAAACACAACGATTCATTAACAAACAAATCATGGAAAGAAACATTTGAATAATCAACAAATACAATAACACGTTGGCAATACAAATGTACATAAACAATCCACGCGCGCACACACACCCACGCACGCACGTCCATACACACACACACACACACACACACACCAGAACCAACCTATTGCATGTGAATTACAATGAAACGAACACACAAACGCACGCATCTGTATCTGATAATGAAGTGAGGTGGCCTTTGGTGGTACCGGCTCTCTCTCTCTCTCTCTCTCTCTCTCTCTCTCTCTCTCTCTCTCTCTCTCTCTCTCTCTCTCGCTAACTGTTTTACTTCCTGACAAATACCACGATACTTTCCTCCATTAACTGCATCAACGGTTACTCCTCTTCCTCTTCTACCTCCTCCTCCTCTTCCTCTTCCTCCTCTTCCCTCCTCTTCTCTTACTATTATATCATCGTCATTGTTTTCTTTATCGTCATCATATTTTTCTCTCTCAACTTTCTTTAATCAGAGGTTGCTATCTGATAATGTTTCATATCAAGCGTGTCATTGCTAATGTGTGTGTGTGTGTGTGTGTGACAATGTTATCACCACCACCACGCCCCCGTCATAGCCAGCGTCGTCACCACCACCAATATATCACCCACAGCAACAACAACAACAACAACAACAACAACAACAACAACTACTACTACTACTACTACTACTACTTAACTTCTTACTCCCCCTTTAGATCTTTCCCTCCACTACACCAACATTGACCATAACCACCGACACAACAACAACAACAACAACAACAACAACAACAACAACAACAATTACCACCACCAACAACAGCAACGGTAACACCACCACCACCACAACAAAACTTCCGACTTGAATTTATCTCTCCTGAAAGATTCATTTCATCTAAAAACATAAAAACATTGAGGTCTTGCCTGTAAAAGTCGCTCCCCTTCACCCCTTCCCCCATCCCTCTCCTATTTCTCTTCTCACCCTCCCCTTCTTCATCCATCCCAGCAGGAGGCAGCCGAAGGAGAGGAGTGACACGCCCCGGAGCCACGCGAGCCGCCAGTCCCCAGAGGCGTCACCAGGGGCGTCACCAGGGGCGTCACCATGGACACTGCTTGCTGTTTCATGGCGTCGTAATGGGTTAGGTCAAGGAATATATTAGGAGTCTGAGGCAGTGTAAAGATAACTGCTTCTTAGGGACCTTTGCGTGGTGGTAGTAGTAGTAGTAGTAGTAGTAGTAGTAGTAGTAGTAGTAGTAGTAGTAGTAGTAGTATATAGTAGTAGTAGTAGTAGTAGTAGTAGTAGTAGTAGTAGTATATAGTAGTAGTAGTAGTAGTAGTAGTAGTAGTAGTAGTAGTAGTAGTAGTAGTAGCAGCAGCAGCAGCAAAAATAATGGTAATAAAAATCTAGCAACACTTATTTATAAACCAATCTATGTACAGTCCACTTACTAACACATTCTTTCATTATTGGCCAAGTGCTTTGAGCACAGAAATAGCTTAGTATCTATTATTCTACCTTCTCGCCATGGTCCCACCGCACCTAGCGGTCGGCGGAGGGTAGAAATATTCCGCAAAAGATACAGATTCCACGTTAGAGTTAAATAACTACTCTAGCTCTGCGCTCTGATTGGTCAGCCAGGTGGCGTGATGGGGGGACCCCCTCCCTGCTTGGTAAGGCAGCCATCATTCCTTCTGCGGAACTCGTCTTGATTTCACGTTTTTCACTTCGCTCCAGTTGTGTCATGGTGAGTTCCTGCTTTTCCTAGGTTAGCCTGTCTTTTAACAGAGGTTGTGCGTGTTCTTTTGGTCCCGTTGTACCCAGGCGGGAACGAGTTACACCTTCTGTGTTTCTCTTCGTCTTTCTCGCGGGGCAGGCCGTCTGCCTGCCTCTCTTAGATTCGCACGTGGTCTTCCATGCTTGTGCCCTGGTGCCCTGGCAGGTGCAGTGTGGTTTGCCACCTTATGCGTCCCCTTATGTGTCGCCTTCAGTGACACGAGCACGTGTGTTTTATTTGTTCTTCTCCTTCAGAGAGTGTTTGTTTTTCTTTCAGCCATCGCAGTCTTTGTGTGCAGAGGTGGGTTGCTCGGTTCGCGTGTCGGATGACGGACACGACCGCTGCTCTACCCATTCTCCCTGTTGTTCCCTTTCTGGTTTTGACCCCTCCAAGTGCTCTGTCTGTTGGTCGTGGGCGGTGCAAATTAGAGAAGCCCCTGTGAAGTCTCGTTCTGCGCTGCCTGCCCTTCAGGCTTTACGTAAGGCCTGGATGAAGGCTAGAAAGGCGTTTGCGAAGCGTGCAGGCCCCCCCTTGCTTTGGGCTGACCCCACCCTCGGCGCCGAGTTGGGTCTATGTCGTCGGCGCTCCTCTACCACTTGTACGGCGGGGTCTGAAGGCGGCACCCTTCAGCCCACCGGCACTGGGGCCGGGGAGCAGTCTTCCTACTTGGACGACCCCTACGGGGAGTGCACTGAGGAGACGGCCCCACGTGGTGTCTCCGGCAACACGCTCGTCCCCTCTCCCCGCCCTAGCAGGACGCCCTCGGGCTCCTCTCGCCGGAGGAGACGGACTCGCTCCGGGGGGAGGTCCAGCGCGAAGAGGTCCCGCCGTTCGCGGTCGTCCTCCTGCTTTCGTTCCTCCACCCCTTCCTCCTCGTTGTCAGCGTCCACCCGTCCTCGACGCCGCAAGCGTTCTTGTCGCGCAGGTTTGGACGACGTCGTTGATTGGAGGCAGAAGGTGAAGGAGGTACTTTCTGACATCTTACCGTGCTTGGCAGAGGCCGGGCTGGGTTTGCCCCCCGCGGCTCCCCCAGCCCCGACTCCGGCCCCTCACGCCTCGCCTCGGGCGCCGGCTGCGCCCTCGACCTCGACTACCTCGGCGGCTGTTTACATGCCACCAGGGCAGCCGACGCACGGAGGGGCTTGCTCCGATGACGAGGATGAGGTTTCTCCCTCTCTGAACCAGGTCTCCCCTCCTTCCCCTCCTCCGCCTCATGGCGTCTCTCCTCCTCTGGCCGCGGCGGACTTCCGCCCCTACAACTGGCTCCCTCTTCCCCCCACTTGGGTTCATCAGACGGAGATGGGTAAGCTGGTCGCTTACGCTCCTGACGAGGCTCGTCCGGGAACATGGAGGCATCTTGACGACGTTCAGGTGCGTTTGGGATCCCGGGACGGCGGCGATCCTGAAGTTTTGTATAGGGCCAAACCCCTATCGACTCCTACTCCGCTGCCGACGAAGTTGTCTCCGAAAGCTACGCTGGACGCAGTGTCGGTGTTATTGAACAACCCCAGAGCTACCACGTCCCAGTCCCACTCCATCGATGCCTCGGGTGACGCCCCATGTCTAGAGTTCGCCCTGTCAGCCTTCTTCCCTGGCGAGCGCTCGCTGAAGCCGCTGGACGTGGCATCCATGCTCGAGAAGGCTTCTGACCATGGCAGGGACAACGTTCGATGGCCAGTGCCTCCTTCAGTGCCCTGTCGCCTTCCACCCACCAGAGCCGATCCTCGTCTTTCCTCCTGCCTATGGAGGGGCTCGACAGACCCCTCTCTCCCCCACCAGGTACGGGAGCCGGAGCAGCGTCTGGCGGCAGCAGAGTCGCAGTCCCGACAGAAGCTTGCCCACCGCCTGTCTACAGTGGGCCTCGTCTCCCTCCTGAGAGACCGTCTGCACGACCTGGCCTCCACGTTTCAGGACTGTCCTCCTGAGGAGTTGCAGTAAGTAGTGTATGCAGGCCGCAACGGTAGCCTAGACGCCACCCCGGAGTCTAGACTACCGCCCTGCCCTACATTATTTTATTGGTAGCCTAGACGCCACCCCGGAGTCTAGACTACCGCCCTGTCCCACATTCTTTTATTGGTAGCCTAGACTCCACCCCGGAGTCTAGACTATCGCCCTGCCCCACATTCTTTTATTGGTAGCCTAGACGCCACCCCGGAGTCTAGACTACCTCCCTGCCCCACATTCTTCTATGTTTACTTTCCTATACCTCACCGCCTCGGTGGCCTGGTCCCCGCTCGCGGCGTCCAAGCTACCTCTAGGCCACTCCCTTCCCTAACAGTTTGTTTCCCACAGCGATATCTTGCTGACGTTAGCAGACGTAGCTGAGGGCACAGCAGGGATGATGGCTTTCGACCTCTCCCACCTTGCAAAGTCCTTCGCCGAGGCTAGGTTGGAGGCACGACAATCGGCTGCGAGGGACGTCCCGGAGGCCGCCAGGAGGGGCGTCGTCAGGGCTGAGCCCCTCTCCACGGGACTTTTTGACCCCGTGGCGACAGACCGGGTCTTCTCCTCTGTGCCGACCATCATTCAGGTCACTCCTCAGCCACCTGCCAGGTAGCAGTTTGCTCTTTGCCCCTTTTTCGTGAATTACTGGGACAATTCCGTGTTACTGTGGGGGTCCTAGACCCCTCTCTTAGGTCGCTGTCAGTTAATTCGCTCTGTCCCTTGCAGACCTCGTCCGACTCCGACCCCGGTGCAGCGCCAGAACCCTTTGTACCGCCAGCCCTTTCCAAAGAAGAGGGCACAACCAGAGTACCAGCAAGGGTACAAAAAGGCGCCTTCAACTACTTCCCAAGGAAAAAAGCAGCCCAACCAGCACCGCGAGACTGCGGACTATGCCACGTCCACTTCCACCAAGCCCTTCCCCTCCCAGCGGCCCCCTTTCCGGAACCAGCAAGGGAAGAAGAACTAGGCCACGCCTCGGCTGTCTCCGGGGGTGGTCCCACGCGTGGCCGCGCCACGGGTGGGCTGCAAGAGTGGTCTCCAAAGGCCTCTCCTGGCCCTGGATAGCTCAGCCACCCCTGCGCTTGCCTCCATTGCATCCAAGGTTCGGCAGTCCGTCCTACCACACCTCAGGGAGATGCTACAGAAGGGCGTTGTGGAGCCAGCTGAAGGGAAGGTCTTCTTGTCCCGACTATTCACGGTTGCCAAGAAGAATTCAGACAGGACAAGAATAGTTATGGACTTGAGTGCACTCAACAAATTCTTGAAGCCCCAACGCTTCAGGATGGTGTCGGCCTCTCAAGTCCGCACTGCTCTTCAGAAGGGAGACTGGCTAGCATCTCTGGATCTCCAGGACGCGTACTGGCATGTGCCTGTCCACACCAGGTTCAGGCGTTTTCTTGCCTTCCAGGTGGGGGCAGACACGTTCCAGTTTACCAGGCTTCCTTTCGGCCTCTCCTTGGCCCCAAGAGTTTTTACAAAGTTACTAAGGGTGGTGGCTGCCAAGCTGGCTTCGCAAGGAGTCGCTACCCTTATGTACCTAGACGACTGGTTGATACACTCTCCTTCCAGGGAGGGTGTAGCACACAGCGTGTTGGTGACGTTGAGGGTTCTGGCAGACATGGGGTTTATCGTCAACCTTCCCAAGTCCGCTACTACCCCTACACAACAGCTGGATTGGCTTGGTATTCGTTGGGACACGACGACCGCCTCCTTTTCGCTGGCTCCAGACAACGTCTCCCGCACCCTCCGTCAGGTACGTCGAGCATACTTTTCCAGCACCTTCTCGAGGAGACAGTGGGAGTCCCTGCTCGGACTGCTTAACTTCGCCGCCCCGACTCTACCCCTAGGGCGCCTCAAGCATCGCCGCCTGACGAGGGAGGTCAACCTCGCCATCCCCTGCCTTCGTCGGGATCTTCAGCGACCAGTACCGCACCTCCTGCTTCGCCTCCTGCGCCCCTGGCTTCGTCCCGGGGCTCTCTTGAAGTCTGTCCCCTGGGTTTCACCTCCACCTACTCTGACGGTGGCGTCAGATGCGTCAGACGTGGGTTGGGGCTTCCAGTCGGACCAAGGTTACCAGGCTTACGGAGGGTGGACAGAGGACTTAAGGCTAGCCCACATCAACGTAAGGGAGCTGTGGGTAGCGAAGGAGTGGCTTCTGCGACATCGACACCTCACCGGAGTGGCGGTGAGGTTCGATATGGACAATGTAACAGCGGTACAGTGCATACAGCGGCAGGGAACGGCTCGTTCGTCCCCTCTTCTCACGCTGTCGGGAGAAATTTTCGCTCTGGCAGCCAGCAACAGTGTCACTCTCCGCCCGTTACGTCAGGGGCAGAGACAACAGTTGGGCGGACGCTCTTTCAAGATTCAGAGGCACGTCAGTGGAGTGGCATCTCTGCCCGGAGGTGTTCCAGTCCCTCACCCTCCGTTACGGGACACCACAAATAGACCTCTTCGCCTCTTACAACGCGGCTCAACTTCCTCTCTTCCTGACAGGAGGACCCCAGCTAGCCCCGACGCCTTCACAGTAGACTGGAACAGGTGGAGCCATATTTACCTCTTCCCACCACCTGCGTCGAAGATTCTCCTGAGGGTGGTTCATCTCCGAGTTTACCGGGGTCGGGTCCTCCTGATTGCGCCATTCTGGGAGGCACAGGGAGCTAATGCTGTGGTGCCCTCAGCCCCTCCTCCTGGGGTCGTCTTGCCTGTCAGCTCAGGAAACTTCACCACTACAAGCGTCACTGAAACTTCACGCGTGGAGCTTCTTTGGTCCGCTCTCTCCCAACGCTATGCGGCGCCCACGGTTTCCACTATTTTGAAGGCCCATTGTCCATCCTCCCTCCGTCAGTACGAATCTTGCTGGCGCAGATTCCAGGAATATGTCATGTCGAGGTCCTCTCCACCCATTACATCCGAAATAGTGCTCGACTTCCTGTCTTGGCTGGCGGATACTACCAACAGGGCCCCGGCCACCGTCTCTGCGCACTACGCAGCCCTGGCGGACCCGCTGCACCTAGCCCTAGGCATAACTATTCCTGCCCGCACTTTGGCCCTCCTGAAGCGGGGTATCAGGGCGTCAAAGCCGACCCAACGCCCGCCACAACCGGCCTGGTCCTTACATAGGGTCTTGAGTTATCTTATGTTTGAAGAAGGGTCCTTATCGGAGGATCAACACCTACAGAGGACAGCGTTTCTCCTAGCCTTAGCGACAGGCTATAGGGCCTCACAATTGGCGGCCCTCACACGCCACGATGCCTTCTCCTCGGTGGCTGAGGATGGAGCCTCATTGAGGTTGACACCGTCACCCACCTTCCTAGCTAAGAACGAGCAGGCGGACTCTTTAATAGGCCCCATCAAGATTCCTTCCCTACTACAGTCGGGTACCCCTCACCCCCTGTACCCGGTTGCGGCGTTTAAGGCCTACGTTGCACGCACACAGGACCTCTCTAAGGACCACCTATTTTACGCCTCACGGTCCGCCAGGCCCCTGACAGCCCGTTCCTTAGCCCGCCTACTGTGCAAGGTGATAGAGCTGGCAGATCCGGGCCATTCTCCGAGGGCCCACTCCATCCAGGGCCTCGCAGCTTCCCCGGCTTTCCTCAGGACACATTCAGTTGAGCGGGTCCGGGACCTGGGTGGTTGGACTTCCACCTCGTCCTTCCGTGCCCGCTATCTGCTCCACTCCGTTAAAGAGGGGGGAGGCCCAAGGTCGAGAAGGGGAGCAAGGAAGTCCAGGAGACTCCTCCACTGACTGAGAAGGTGTTAACTTTCAGTAATTTTTTAAATTAATAAAAGTGTGTTACTGACCTGTGTGTTTACCACTGTCCTTTGGTTACAGTGACTAAGAGTGTTATTTTAACCTCTGCTTCTCTCGGCTGGAATTTCCTCTAAAAGCATTACCAGCTAGTTTTCCTCCCTCTCTCCCTGGCTAGGCTCAAGCCTCAGCTAAGGGTTTACGGCCTACTCTCCGCCTTTGCCTCCCTCCTTTCCTCTTCTCATGCTAAGCTATTTCTGTGCTCAAAGCACTTGGCCAATAATTTACCATTTGTAGCGGCTTTCCTTAGCCGCTAAATATTATTTATTGGCCAGTGTTTTGAGCACAGACTTAGTTTCCCCCCTCTTCCCTGGGCTTTCTTTCCGGCCTTTTGCCTTGACATGGGAATGATGGCTGCCTTACCAAGCAGGGAGGGGGTCCCCCCCATCACGCCACCTGGCTGACCAATCAGAGCGCAGAGCTAGAGTAGTTATTTAACTCTAACGTGGAATCTGTATCTTTTGCGGAATACTCGTATTTCTACCCTCCGCCGACCGCTAGGTGCGGTGGGACCATGGCGAGAAGGCAGAATAATATATACTAAGCTATTTCTGTGCTCAAAACACTGGCCAATAAGTAATATTTAGCGGCTAAGGAAAGCCACTACAAATGGTAAATTTTCCATCATTCCTTCACTTCTTCACCTACGTATTGCACCAGCGGGAAGGAGCTGAGTCTTTCCCGCGGGGCTTGAGTGACGACGCTCGTGGCCACACACAAACAGAAACAACACAGCGAGAGAGACAACGTAAACAAACAGACACAAGAAGCAACAGAAGCAATAGGAACAACAAGAAGCAAAAAGAAGAAGAGACGAGTCTACACATAACAGGTCAACACGCTTCTCACGACCCTGCTGTTCCGTGGCTTGGTTGCTTCACTTGCTTCACCCAACGAGGCTTTAGACGCTTCGAGAGAGAGAGAGAGAGAGAGAGAGAGAGAGAGAGAGAGAGAGAGAGAGAGAGAGAGAGAGAGAGAGAGAGAGAGAGAGAGAGAGTGTCTCTAATGCCTTTAAATCAACAGAATCTTGAGTTTGTTTACTTTGATGTGTGTGTGTGTGTGTGTGTGTGTGTAACTTTGCAATGTATTTTTAGTGTTTATTTAGGCGTGTTTGTGGTTAAGGTTTTCAGGAGGAGGAGGAGGAGGAGGAGGAAACAAACAGTGAGGAAGTATCAAGATAGAGAAAAACAAAAGAAAAAGAAAAGATAGAAAAGAAAGACAGGAAAGGAAGGATGGAAGAAAAGAAAAAAAAAGAGGAAAGGTGGATATAAAAATATAAAGAAAACGAGTAAAAATTAGAAGGGAAAAATGGATGGAAGGAAGAAAAGGGAAAAATGAGAAAGACAGGGCCAGAGAAGGAAAGGAGAGGAAATGTCTTACTTGTGCAAAAAGGGAAATAGAGAAAATGAAACGGAATAGGGGGAAAAACGGAACAGAGGAAGTAAAAAAAAAAAAGGAAGAAAACAACAGAAATAAGGAACAGTATAGAATAGAGAGATAATTGATTGTTTTAAGGCGTCAGAAGAACAAGATGATAACGTTGGCGAGAGAGAGAGAGAGAGAGAGAGAGAGAGAGAGAGAGAGAGAGAGAGAGAGAGAGAGAGAGAGAGAGAGAGAGAGAGAGAGAGAGAGAGAGAGAGAGAGAGAGAGAGTCACCAGCTTCACTAATCTCTTACGTTCAGTACTCTCCCATACCCTGCAATACGACATCTTGGAGAGACAGAAGACGCGCGCGCGCGTGTGTGTGTGTGTGTGTGTGTGTGTGTGTGTGTGTGTGTGTGTGTGTGTGTGTGTGTGTGTGTGTGTGTGTGTGTGAACGTGTCATTAGTGAGGAATGAGTACGAGTGAGCATCATTATCACAAGTTTCATATCACCATCACATCACAACACATGCATTCATTATATTGCCATTGTTCGCTCAGCCGTCACATATCGACAGAATTTCAGGAGCTTCATTTAAAGCCTTTTTTTTTTCTCATTTCCTTTCCATATTCAGCATTATTATTATGAGCCTCTATGGTTTTACAGCGGTACAAAAGCTTCTCCTAGCCTCCTCCATTCGTCTTTTCCTCCTGGTCGTCATTCCACGTCATCAAAGTAGACTCTCATCTCACTTCACCATTAGATAAGTTTTTTTAATTGGCATGGTAGGCAGAGACAGGTTACACAAGGATTGCCCCGTGTAGACCAGGTGGTTTTTTTGCATCTTCCCTTATTCTCATTGTGCTCTTAAATTCAGTCTGCCCTGTCTTCATTTACCATTCTTCATCTGTCATTTTGTTATTCTAGTTTTCCATCTATCATTTGTTCGACGAATGGTGTGCTCTGCTCGTTGCTGACACCATTTATAAACACACCTCTTCTTAAGTCGATTCTGGACCATAAGAATAAAGCTCCTTATGTCGCCATCTTGTCTGCCTTGGCTTTATTTTTTTTTGCCGTCTCTAAGTTGTCATTCTGTTTCTTTAGTCGTCCATCCATCACCTGTTTGACGCATGACGTGTTCTACCCATTTCTGATACCACTTATAAACTCACCTCTTCAAAAGTCTGTTCCTCATCTCTCCACCAAGTCTATCCTGCCTTCCTTTACCTCCCCTAAGTTGCCATTCTGTTACTCCACTTGTCCATTCATCATCTGCTTGACTCATATGTGTCTCATCCATTACTGACAGCATTTATAAATTCTCTTCGTTCTCCCTCTCGCCACATATCGACACACGCACACGGGTGGAGGCAGGCGTGCGTACAGGTCCCAAGCCACGCCTTCACCAAGTTTCAAGCCTCCTCCTCCTCCAGCTCGCTCTTCACGCTTCAATGCTCCTTCAGTACTCAGGGAAAACTGGCAATATTAGGGGTTATTAATTTGTTATTCGTCTTTCCTATATTCTAAATACTTCTCTTCACTGTCCTCTCGTTTCTGATTCTTAAATTAATCAGTGGATCAGTAGGTTAGTTCTTCTCATGGATCTCAGTTTAGTTTTCCACCAGCTGATGAGTGTGATGAGTGACTGGTGTACATCTGCGGTCTTGTTTCTCCTGAAGGCGACGCTGATGTATTTCTTTAGGTTAGAAGTGTCGTGGCTTTACTCATTCCCCTTTAGCCTTTCTCCCAACACTCTTTCTCCTATTTCGCTTTCTTCTCCTTTACTATCTTCTACTTCCGTCTCAGCCTATCTCTTCTTCCTTCCACCACTGTCTCCTTTCACACACTCACGTTCTCCATCCTTTTTCACCTTATCTCTCCCTCATTTTCTTTTTCTTCCTCCCTCACTGTCGCTTACTTCCATCTCAGCACACCTGTCTCTCCGTCTACCTCTCCACTTACTCCTTCCTCTCAATCTACCTCTCCTTCCCTCATGCACATTATCACTTTTTCTCCCTCTCACCCTTCTTACTTTTTTCTCCCTCTCACCCTTCCTTACTTTCTTCTTCCTTTCTCCCTCCTGTACATCTTCGCTTCTTCCTTCCTTCCGCCCTACCCTTCCTCACCCTCCCGAGTCACACATACAGCAGCTCCACAAGACGTCTGGCAGGCCGCGAAGTGACGGTCACGCATCGCAGAGGCAATGACCGTGCTACTTGTCTCCACTCCGTCACCGCTTCAGAGAGCAACACCACAACGCCAAACCACCACAACACCACAACACCACAAATGCCGCAACACCACAAACGCTACAACGCCACCACTCCACCACGCCACACGCCACAACGCCACACTCTACCACCCCACAACGCCAGAACACCACAAACGCCACAACGCCACCACGCCACCACGCAGGTAAACAACACAACCCCTTCCGGCACATGGGGATCGGAACGCGGATCATCACTCACGCTGCCATAACAACACAGCGAGAGAGAGAGAGAGAGAGAGAGAGAGAGAGAGAGAGAGAGAGAGAGAGAGAGAGAGAGAGAGAGAGAGAGAGAGAGAGAGAGAGCAGTACGCTATTAAAAAAAAAAGATGAAAATAACACATTGAGAAACAGTAAGAGAAAATATGTTGCAGAGTCTAGCCAGCCAGCCAGCCAGCCAGACAGACAGACAGACAGACAGACAGACAGACAGACAGACAGACACAGACCCAGCAGCCAGTAACAGCAGTAATGGAAACAGGAAGCAGAACGCAGCACAGCGTGACGGATCCTACGAGCGTCCCGGCGGTGCGGAGGACCTCTAGGACTATACGCAATAATGAAAGGTTTGCTGATGGCCCGGGAAGAGGCGGGACGGGAGGAGAGTGGGCGGGAGGAGGCGAGGCGGGAGGAGAAAGGGAAAGGAGGAGGCGGGGACGGTAGGACGTAGAGCAGGAGACTGGCGGGAGGAGGCGAGAAGAGAGAAGGCTGGGCTAGAGGTGAAGAGGGAGGAACAGGAGGAGGTGGGAGATGCTTGTGTCCAGTGTATGGTGGTGCGAGAGGCCTTGAAGGAGCGGGAGGAGGCAGCTTTGTCCCTCCAGAAGACGTGTCTCTCTGGCGGGAAGACTTGGTGATGTTTATCTTTCCTCAGTGTCATGTTTTTCATCTGGTGTGGCAGCCGTGACCTTG
>NC_087166.1:22983765-22991265 GCF_035594125.1 Scylla paramamosain | reverse complement strand
ATTTTTTTTTTGGGTGGGAACGGGGAAGGGAATGGGAAGCGGCAATATGTGGCGGCTTTTTTGCGCCATTTTTTGCCCGTGGCGGCTCTCCCTAATGCATAAATAAAGTGCGGCCACATCTACATAACATAAGACTGAGCAGCACCATAAACAGCGAACTGCATAAAAGAAAAAAAGAATATTGTATAAAGAACCAACCGTGTCTTACAGTTTAGAAGAATTTATTGGCAGGATAAAGGCTGAGGCATCAAGCAGGTGGCGTCACTCCACAGCGCCCTCTAACCCTGCCAATACAACACACTAAATCTAACCCAACTCGCCAATACAATCAAATAAACCTAACCTTACCTGCCATTATTAGACACTAAATATAACCTAACGTAACAATATAGCACACTAAACCTAACCTAACCTAACCTAACCTAACCTAACCTAACCTAACTAAACCTAACCTAATCTAACCTAACTAAACCTAACCTAACCTAACCTAACCTAACCTAACCTAACCTAACCTAACTAAACCTAACCTAATCTAACCTAACTAAACCTAACCTAACCTAAACCTAACCTAACCTAACCTAACCTAACCTAACCTAACTAAACCTAACCTAATCTAACCTAACTAAACCTAACCTAACCTAACCTAACCTAACCTAACTAAACCTAACCTAACTAAACCTAACCTAACCTAACCTAACCTAACCTAACCTAACCTAACCTAACTAAACCTAACCTAACCTAACCTAACCTAACCAAACCTAACCTAACCTAACCAAACCTAACTAACCTAACTTAACGTAACAATACAACACACTAAACCAAACCTAATCTAACTTAATCTTCCAATACAAGACACTAAACCTAACCTAACCTACCCTGCCAATACAGCACACTGAACCTAACCTAACTTAACCTATCATTACACAACACGAAACTCCAGGAAATCTTTTGCTTGCACTTGAACCGTCAGCATTACCATTACCTCCAGTGTGTAACATCTCCCCCACACTCCTGCTATGTACCGTACACTGCCCCCTCTCTAGTAGTGCCACCTTCATTTACTTTCCCACCGCTGTATTGACCCTATTGCCGCATCATCAGCCAAGCCAATCACTTCAGTCATTACTTCCATTGTTACTTAATACTTTCGCCATCCACTTTCTTTCCTCTCCCTTCCAGTCTGTCTTAATATTTATTTTGTTTCTTCTGTATTTTCTCTGTCAGCAGTTACGTACTTTTATTAACTTTCAGAGCTGACACGGGCTTTCAAGAGGATCATTCATGAAAACAGCAATAACTTCCAGCAGATCCTGTTAAACTATCTCACGAACCATGAAAACACGTTATGAAAACACTATCTTCTGCTGCAGTCGGTTAAACTATCAGTAGAATCATGAAGACTTCCTTGAGAAAAAAAGAATAAAGCTTGTTGAAAGAAATCGAGCAACGAGGCATGAGCGTCAGAGAATGCGGTGCCAGGAGTGAGGCGAGAAGAGGTCTGTAGATGCACTTGCCTTAGCCACCAGCGAGAGGAAGCCACGAGGACACCAACCTGGAGAGAGACAAAGTGAATTAATGAAATGTTTGAGTGCAAAAAAATAAAATAAATAAATGAATAAATAAATAAATAAATAAATAAAATAATGACGAAACAAGCAATAAAACGATAAAGTAAATAAATAAATACATGAATACTAACAAATAAGTTACAAAATCAATACAAATTAGCATAGAATGGCCAGAAATTCATGTAGGAAATTAACACACACACACACACACACACACACACACACACACACACACACACACAGGTATATACAATCTCTCTCTCTCTCTCTCTCTCTCTCTCTCTCTCTCTCTCTCTCTCTCTCTCTCTCTCTCTCTCTCTCTCTCTCTCTCTCTCTCTCTCTCTCTCTCTCTCTCTCTCTTTGGCGGTGAATTGAAGCAAAGAAAAGGAAAGGATACATGAAGGGAAAGAAGAGGGAAGGATGAGAAAAGAAACTAGAAAAAATAAATAAATGAAGAAAGGAAGGATCAAACGAACGAAGGAAAGGGTGGAAAAAGAGCGAATAGAATGAAAAGAGGAAAGATAAAAAGAATAGGAAGAAAAAAAGAAAAGGGATACGAGAGGACGAGAAAAAAAATATTGGATAGGAATGAATGAATGGAATGGAAGGTGAAGGAAAGAAAAGAAAGAAAAAAGGAGAAAAAAAAAACTATTATCATTCTTTCTCTTTCTCTTACCTCTCGTTCTCCTCTTTGTTCTCTTCCTACTCTCTTTACTTTATTTATTCCTTCCTTTCTCTTCTCTCTTATCCTCCTCCTTTGTTACCCTCATCACATCTCTCTTTACTCCCTCTTCTTTACATTTCTCACCTACTCTCTCCCTCTTCCTCTGTCTCCTAAACCTGTTTCCTCATATCTCTCTCTCTCTCTCTCTCTCTCTCTCTCTCTCTCTCTCTCTCTCTCTCTCTCTCTCTCTCTCTCTCTCTCTCTCTCTCTCTCTCCGTTCAGTTTAAGGTGGCGGAGAGACTGTGACAAAGGGAAAGAGGGAAACGTGTCTTATATTTTAATAATAATGTTGTCTAATCCAGTTTTTCCCTTTCCTCCTCCTCCTCCTTCTCCTCCTCCTCCTCCTCCTCCTCCTCCTCCTCCTCCTCCTCCTCCTCCTCCTCCTCCTCCTCCTCCTCCTCCTCCTCCTCTTCTTCTTCTTTCTCCTCCTCATCATCGTCCGCCTCTATCTCACTAATGGACAAAGCCAATTAGTTTCCCGTGACCCACACACCCACACACACACACACACACACACACACACACACACACACACACACACACACACACACACGAGTATTAAGGTCACTGCATACGACTGTGAAATTGACCTCTCTCTCTCTCTCTCTCTCTCTCTCTCTCTCTCTCTCTCTCTCTCTCTCTCTCTCTCTCTCTCTCTCTCTCATTCTTCTTCTCTTAATACACTTCAAATTACTTAACAAAAGAGGACTGGTCACTATCCAGTCTTCCTCTTCCTCCTCCTCCTCCTCTTCCTCTTCCTCTTCGTATTTCTCCTCCTCCTTTTCTTCTGCTCTTTCTTTTTCTTCAGTCTTTCTTTCTTTCCTTCCTCCTCTTCCTCGGTCTCCTATCCTTTAGTTTTCTTCCCTCCCTTCGTTCACCACCACTTCCACCACCACCACCACCACCACCTCCTCTTCCTCCTCCTCCTCCTCCTCCTACTACTACTACTTCTACTACTTCCTTGGTCTTCCTCTCTGGTTCTCCTTTTCCTTTTTCCTAATTCTCCTTTCTTTTTTCTTCCTCCTTTTCCTCGCCCTCCTTCTGCTCTTCCTTTCTCCTCCTCCTGCTCTTCCTTCTCCTCTTCCTCCTGCTCTCCCTTCTCCTCATCATCATCTTACGCATATTCCTTCTTCCATGTCTCTCCTCTGTCTCGTATTTTCCTCCTCCTCCTCCTCCTCCTCCTCCTCCTCCTCCTCCTCCTCCTCCTCCTCCTCCTCCTCCTCCTCCTCCTCCTCCTCCTCCAGGCCAGTCGTGCGTCTAGCTCCAGCAATTACCGGCATAAAGGCAGACCACTTGCAGCGGGAGGAGAGCGGGAGGAGGTGGGAGGATGCAACGGAAAGGGAGAGCGGGGAGAGGAGAGCTGGGAGGAGAGAATGAGACGTGGTAGGGAAAGGAGAGTGGGGAGGAACGGGAGGTGGAAGGGGTGAGAGAAAGCAGCGGGAAGAGAGAGGGAGGAGAGGAGTGAGGAGGGATGCGGCACGTGGGTGATGGTGGGGAGGGAGGGGGAGAGGAAAGATGGAAATGAGACCCACGTGTTGCAGGGTGATGGGTACGTAGCGGGGTGACTAAGGGCGGGGTGAGTGGGAAGCGGGCAGTGGGTGGTGGGAGGGAAGAACAAGGACAGGACACGGCAGGCACACCCACACACCTCCCAGACACTTACTGTATTCTGAAACATTTCTGCTCGCACCGCCACTACACTCAAAAGGCTCTAGTTAATGTTACAAGGGTTTTTAATGATGTTTTTACATTTCTAGTGAGAGATAAACACGATTTCCACATTGTTAACAAGAGGAAGAGTCTTGAGAACTCGACTAATCATTTCTGTGGCCTTTGAAAATTGTCGTGGTGAGAGAGCGAAGTGTTTCAGAATATACAGACACATCGATATGGAAGAGAAGAATGACTGGAAAAATAACCAAACTGAACGTAATTAGAAGGATGAGACGAGGCTGGAGAAGAGAAGAGATAGCACAGACTTGAGATTCAGACCTGTATATTCAAGAACTACATTAGCGATGGCACGGCTTCTCCCAGGCGATTATCCTAGTGACAGCGTAGAATCCTTGCTAACGTAATACCAGAATCACGAAACCACCTTTAAAAACCCAAATACCTTCCATTACAGCCTGTTAAAATCACGATAAGACACCAAAACGTTTAAGAACATGGAAATTGGAGGTTTAAATGGGGAAGAGGTGGAGAGCAGAGGTTTTACTGGGAAGACTAGCAAAGATCAGTAAGTCTTTATGAATATGAGAGAAGCTGCAGGAAAAGAAGATTCGAGTTTGTAAAGATTAAGTAATATAGTGGAATTTAAGAGTTTACTAAGGATCTGAAGGTCAGTTGCTGTTTGATCTTTGCCGAGAGAGAGAGAGAGAGAGAGAGAGAGAGAGAGAGAGAGAGAGAGAGAGAGAGAGAGAGAGAGAGAGAGAGAGAGAGAGGAGGGGGTAAGGCAAGCGATCTCTTTTCTCTCTCACCTTTGCTCGCTCTCTCTCTCTCTCTCTCTCTCTCTCTCTCTCTCTCTCTCTCTCTCTCTCTCTCTCTCTCTCTTCCCTTTAATCTTGTTTCTCATATTACCAGTCGACCAGTCTATCTATCCATTTATCTATCTACCTATCTATCAGTCTATTCTATTCTTTCCTTCTCCTCTTTCATCCTTGCTTTCTTCTCTTCCTTCCCTTTATTTGCGTTTCCTGTACATTCTTTTCTTTCTATCTATCCTTCCACGTCTCAATTATTCCCCTTCCTCTCTCCTCTTATTTCTTTTCCTGGTTTGTTTCTTGTTTCAATCTATCCTTCCTTCCTTTATTCTTTCCTCCCTCCTTTACTTTCTCTCTTTTTTTCTTTCCATTCCTCATTCTTTCCCTTCCGTCTCTCTCTTGCCCTCCTGCAGTGATTCCTCCACACACACACACACACACACACACACACACACACACACAATGCCTCCCTCGTCTTTACAATACTTTATTTTTTTTTTATTATTTTCCTTTCCACCTTTAAATCACCACCACCACAACCACCACCACCACCACCACCATCACTGCCACCACCACCATTATGTGAGTTGCACTGGTCCCTTTTATCAGAGGAGGAGGAGGAGGAGGAGGAGGAGGAGGAGGAGGAGGAGGAGGAGGAGGAGGATCAGATATAGACCAAATATACCTCCCAGTGAGTCTTCTCTCTCTCTCTCTCTCTCTCTCTCTCTCTCTCTCTCTCTCTCTCTCTCTCTCTCTCTCTGAACCATTACCGCCACGCGCTGAAGAGATAAAAAGTGAAATATATATTGTTTCCATATGTTCACTCTTTCCCTCTTTCTTTTCCTCTCTTTTTCCCTCTCCCTTTTTCCCCCACGCGGTGTTTGTTTCACTAGAAGTTAAAGAAAACGGATTTATCTGTTGATAATGTTATAAAAAGTAAAGTAATAGAAAAATAAACCAGGTAATAGGTGCTTTAAGCTGCGGGGCAACTTAAAGGACCTTCCACCAGCGGTTGGGGGGATCCTAATTTTTAGATGCGTCACAGACCTGTTGGTCATACGGAGCCTGCCTGCACACGCCACGCCAAGTGTTGCGCCGCCATGATGGGTGCGGCGAGTGAGATGTTGCTATAAATGACTATGTGTTTTCAATATGTGGAGCTTTATCTGCATGCTGATCACACTGTCGTGTTCAAGAGAGTTTTTCCTACTTGATGTAATAACAGATTTCAGCATTTAATAATTAACTGATGAAAATGGCGAGCATAAGTAAAACATGCTATAAACATTTGTTTAACATCTTCACTGTCAAACTCGTCGTGATACCATTTTATTCTTTTTTGTTTTGTGAATTTTTACAAAACATCTTGATTGTACAGTCACTGGCGAGTCTGATGGTGTCAACCAAACTGGCTGTCCCGTATATGAAGTGAGTAATGGCATATAATTCGCGCAGTTTGCGCTCGACAAGTTGAAATGTGCAAATTACGGCAAAGCGGTGAGTCTACAGGAAAAAATGTCATAAAATAAGAAAGATGCGCCGTCAAAAGTCACCTACTGGGAGATGTTTGCGAGACTGAAATCGCAATTTTTATATGCAATGTGCACCAAAAGGTGCTGCTGGCCAAACCATCCTTGTACCCTCCAGGGGCCAGGCGGAGCGCTGGGTTGTAGGGAAGTGTGCTAACAAAATTAGAAGCCCCTCACTCCGCTCGGGGAATAAATAACTAAATAAATGCAGTAAAGGACTGAAAAATAAAAATAAAGTGTTTATTTTGATTTCTCCTGTAGGAATCTCTCTCTCTCTCTCTCTCTCTCTCTCTCTCTCTCTCTCTCTCTCTCTCTCTCTCTCTCTCTCTCTCTCTCTTACTGAAGATTACTGGGCTACCCTCAGGTGGTCTTACACACACACACACACACACACACACACACACACACACACACACACACACACACACACACACACACACACACACGAGCGGATGTACCCTGATTGATGCTGATGCTGCTTCTTCTCCTCCTCCTCCTCCTCCTCCTCCTTAACCTCCACGTCCTCCTCCTGACCTCTCATACACTCGCAGTCAATCACAACAATCTGTCTAAATAAAGGGAATATTTTCTATCTGCTTTTATTATTGTTTCTCTATCATTTTTTTTTTTAACCTTTTCATCTCTAACTTTTTTCTCTACTACTACTACTACTACTACTACTACTATATACCAATAACATCTTCACACCACCACCACCACCACCACCACCACCACCACCACCACCACCTTACCTGCCGACACCCTCCTGCTCACCTAAGTAATTAGCTCTCACCTCACCTGAGTTACCTTCGCATCCCTGCCTCTCTCATTATACCAACACTCTCTCTCTCTCTCTCTCTCTCTCTCTCTCTCTCTCTCTCTCTCTCTCTCTCTCTCTCTCTCTCTCTCTCTCTCTCTTCCTCCTCCTCTCCATCCCTTCCCTTCTCTTACTTTACATCGTCCTCTTCATCCGTCTTCTCTTCCTTTACTTTTCCTTCTCCTCCATTCCTTTCCTTCCCTTATTTCTTCTGTTCATCCGCCTCCTTCTCTTTTCCCCTTTCGTCCTTCTCTTATTTTGTCTTATCATCTCTTTTCTATTTTTTTTTATGTTCTCCCTCCCTCCATCCCTCTCTTTTCCTTCCTCTCTTCCTGGCCCCTTCCATCCTTCTCTTTCCTTCAATTTATCCATCATTCCC
>NC_087166.1:22968765-22978765 GCF_035594125.1 Scylla paramamosain | reverse complement strand
CTTATCCAAAGCACTAGAATTATACGTACATTTATCAAACACACACACACACACACACACACACACACACACACACAAAAAAAAAAAAAAAAAAAAAGGAATCACCGAAACACACAAAACATCTCTAAACACACCAAAACACACACACACACACACACACACACACACACACACACACACACACAGAGATATAGATAGATAGATAGTTTATTGACCACAGCTTACAATGTTTTATCATACATAGATAGCGTATACCAGAATGCGCACAAAGTTTTGTTTACAAATATTCTTTATCAAACAGCTATAGTCCACACACACACACACACACACACACACACACACACACACACACACACACACACACACACACAAACCCACCACAAGCCACACAAAACTAAATACCCACCCAAACACACAAATCACCACTAAACACCCACCCAAACACGCAAAACACCATTAAAACCCACTTCACACCTTGGACAGGACTTCAGTATCTTGTACGCTCGTTTCTTGTCTAATACATACACTTATTCAATACACACGTGTCAGCTGAGCCATCTACAATTTTACTTTTATAATTCGAGTTTGTGCAGGTGTGCTGTCAATACGTAAGTGTAAAAAAATATAAAGTAAGAAAAAAAATGTATCTGTCCATCTAGTAACAAGACAAACCCGCCTCTTATCCTTCTTATGTATATACACGTGTACCTGAGTCATTTGCTGTGTTACCTTTTTTTTAAGACAGAGTGCGCAGGTGTGCCGTCAATACACAGGTTGCAAAAAATAATAAAAAAAAGTAAAAAATACTTAAATAAATAAATTACTCCATGTCGTTCAATTAATAACAAAACCCACTTTTTTTACCCTTCACATACACACGCATACCTGAGTCACTTACAATTCTACCTTTTGAACGTACGTAAGCAGGTGTGGTGTCAATAGGCAGGTGTCAACGATGCTTCTACTACAGTAATAATAGTTATCAAAAATTTATCTCCTGTCCTTCAAACTGGTCGCGTGTAACTCCACAATTAGCAAATTTTATCTTCCGGCCACGAGGGAGCAGATGTGGCCTCAATATGTCAGCTGCATAAATTATATACACTTCAAGATATGAATAGCATACATAAGTTCCTCTCACTTTTAATACCAATGAAAAGGAATGATAAACAACTCTCTTTCTCTTTCTATTGAACAGGAGGATACAGGTGTGTCTTCTCCTCGCCAGGTAGAAAAATGCAGTCCAACAACATGCAAACTCACTGCCTGAACACCACCAGTATATAATCACGCAGGAAAGAAGACTGTGTGGAAACGGCAGCACATGCGGGAGGAAAAAGAGGAAGGCTGAAAAAAAGAGGTGGATGGACTGTGTGAATGACGTAAGACAGAAGGGGATATGCGAAGTAGTAGTCAATATAACAACATGGAGAAAACTAACTTAACCTAACCTTACCTAACCTAACTTAACAGTGATCCCATATAGAAACAAGGCAATCTGAGGAGAAGCAGAGAGAGAGAGAAAAAAAAGAAAACTGAAGATGCTAATGAAAGAAGACTCCACAAGCTGATAAAGAGAAGTACTTTAAGCTATTCACATCTTCCCTACGCCAGTTAACTTTCGGGTTTTTCTTAAGCGTTCCTCTTCTAAAAAAAATAAATAAATAAAAAATAAAAATAATCTCTGCACTGTTTCACCCACAGGCAGTTTCTGGATGGGAGGCGCCATAACTTAAGCAATTTCCCGTGTTTACTCCTTTTCTATCTTCTTCTTCTTCTTATCTTTGTTTCTTTTTGACTTTTTGTTCTTATTTTCCCTCCTCCTCCTACTTCTCTTTTTCCTCGTATGTGTCCTTGTGTTCTTTATTACGTTCTTGCTATGTTTTCTCTTTCGTAATCTTGTCCTTCTTGTCCCCCTCCTCCTTCTCCACCTCCCCTTCCTCCTCCTCCTCCTCCTCCTCCTGCATGATACTGGTGTTCCCGTGGGCGGTGTGCGTGTGTGTGCGCGCGCCTCGTCACAGCAGCCGCAGCCTCGCCGGGCCACACCTGCTCCATTCAGGCAGGTGTGCGCGGCCCTCACCTGCCTTGCTGCTCACCCTTTGTGTCTCAGCCTTTTTTCTCTACTCATTTTTTTTTTTTCTTATTTTGTTTCTGAGATGTTGGTTTTCATTACTTCTGTTGTTGCCACTGCCACTTCCACTTCCACTTCCACTTCCACCACTGCTGCTGCCACTATTACAACAACAGTTATAATGAACGGAGCTCTGGTAAGTTCAGCAAACGGAAAAGATTTAGGAGTTATAGTTAGTTCTGATCTCCGTCTAAGAAAACAATGCACAGAGGCCAGAAGTGAAGCAAATTGTTGTTAGTGCTGGGTCACTAGGGGGCTTTCAAAGACTGGATATATTTATGAAAGGGGATGATAGTTGGAAATACGTAGGCATGTTTCATACAGGCACTGCCACATGTAGACCTGATGGCATCTTGCTGCTTCCCTTATTTTCTTATATTCTTAACTAGTACTACTATTACTATTACTACTGCTGCTGCTGCCACTACTTCTATTACTACTACTACTACTACTACTACTACTACTACTACTACTACTACTACTACTACTCTCACCATCATAAAAGTACATTAAAATCAACAGCCTTCCCTACAGGTTATTCCTTCCTTCCTTACAATACTCCTCCTCCTCCTCCTCCTCCTCCTCCTCCTCCTCCTCCTCCTCCTCCTCCTCCTCCTCCTCCTCCTCCTCCTCCCCCTCTTCCTCTTACTCATCACCCTCATCATTGGGACACAGTAACAAACAGAAGCAATCATAGCCAGTGACTCTGTAATCCGCTTCATCCATCAACCACAACTGGCTTTAACTGTGTACACGAAGAAGAAAAGAAAGACAAAGAGATAGACGAGGACGAGATGGAGAAAAGGAGTAAGACGGGGATGAGAGGGAAAAGGAAGGCGAGGAACAAAGAGGTGAGAACAGAATCAAGACAAAGAAGAGAAGGAAGAACAGGAGCAGGAGGAATGAGGAAGGGAAGTGAAAGCAACAAACAGACGGTGAAACAATACAAGATAAACAAAAGAGGTAACAAACATGAAGAAGAAAACAAAAGCAAGAAAAAAAAAAGGAAAGAAAAATTAAAAGCGATATGTAAACGAAGAGGGAAGGAAAGGAAAGATAAAAGGAAACTGAGAACAAAAAAAAAAAAAAAAAGCGGAGTACAATTACGTGAAGGAAAAGAATAATTTGATAAAGGTTGGAGATAAAAGACAAGAACAAAGATTAAAAGGAAGGTCAAGAAAAAATCGAGCTAATTACGGAAGGAGGAATAAAAATGGAGGAAAGTGAAGAATGGAGGAGCTGGGGAAGGAGAGAAAGAGAAGGAGGAAGCAAAAAAGGAAGGAAGGAGGTGGAGGAGGACTTTTTAACCAGAGGGATGAAGGAACGTGAAAATAAGGAAGGAAGGAAGAAAGGAAGGAAGGTGGGAAATAACGATGGGAGGAAAGAAGGAGAGAAGGAAATGAAGAAGGTGGAGGTAAACTTTTCAAATCAGAGGGGTGAAGGAAAGTAGGGAAATTAGGAAGGAAGGAAGGAAGGAAGGAAGGAAGAAAGGAATAAATGTATGAATGAATGAATGAATGAATGAATGAATGAATGAATGAAGAAAGGAAGGAAGAAGGCAAGAATGGAAAGAAGGGAGAAACGAGTAAACGAAACAGAAAGAAGGACCAAAAGACAATAAAAAAAGAAGTGAATACATGGAAGGTGATAGCAGGAAAAAAAAAAAAAAAACACAGACTGACAGACAGAGAGACACACACACGTAAAGACAGACAGGTGATAGCAGAAAAAAAGGCAGACAGACAGACAGACAGACAGACAGACAGACAGACAGACAGACAGGCTGATGATAGTTAATGAACCACAAAAAAAAAAAAATCAAATATATGAAATTACCCTGAAAGAGAACAGAGGAAAAAAAGAAAAAAAAATACTCGGAAAGAAAGAACAAAGAAAGAGAAAAAAGGAAGAAACAAACACACACACACACACACACACACACACACACACACACACACACACACACACACACACACACACACACACCCTGAATGAATGAATAAAACACTGAATGAATGAAGGAAACAAATAGCAAACAAATATACTAACATACAAAAAAGTAAAAAAAAAAAAGACAAGCTGTAGTATGAATAAATGAATGAATAAATGAATAAATGAATGAATGAATGCAGAAAGAACGAAAAATAATGGAAAATCAAAGTAAACACAAACATATATGAACAAACAAATAGGAAGAAAACAAATGAATGTTCGGGCGAGCCAAGTTGTGATGGTGTACAATTCACTATTTCATTGGTGAGTGTGACGAGACAACGAGTGGTGGTGGGCAGGTGTGCGGCCACGTGTGTGAGGACTGACAGTGACACCTGAACACACAAACACAGATAGGCCTACCGAACCAATTTATTTATCTATATTATCTCTATTTATTTATTTATTTGTTTATTTATTTTTTTTTTTTTTACGGTCTCTGATCTTATTCTTACTGCACCACTGAATAATATCGCCGTTGTTTACTTGTTTTTATTGTTCTTGTTTTGTTGGTTTGTTAGCATTCAAACTTCAAAAATAAAAATACCTTAAAAATTATGAGAGAAACATTAATTAAAGACAAAAGAACAAAATATTACACGACAAACTAGTTAATTATGAAAACAAAAATTAAGGAACACAGACACAGAGAAACACAAACACAACGAAAATAATGAACTTTAAATGACAGAAACAGACAAACAAACAGAAAAAAAAATCAGCCTGCAGAGAGAGAGAGAGAGAGAGAGAGAGAGAGAGAGAGAGAGAGAGAGAGCATATGTATGTTAACCCTAATACGTCAAAGGCTTTTCATCAAGTTTTTGCGTTTCTCTCTCTCTCTCTCTCTCTCTCTCTCTCTCTCTCTCTCTCTCTCTCTCTCTCTCTCTCTCTCTCTCTCTCAACAAGAGTCTGAACTATTCTCTTCTTTCTTCTCCTTTTTTCTCCACTTCCCTCCGTCTCTTACTTCTGTTCTTTCCTCCCTCCTGCATCATTCATTTATTCCTCCATTTGTCTTCCCTCCTTTCCTTCATTCTTTTTTCTTCTCTCCTGCCTTCCATGCATGCCATTCTTTCTTACTTCCTTCTTTCTTTCCTACCTTCCTTCCTGCATTGCATACTCTCTCTCTCTCTCTCTCTCTCTCTCTCTCTCTCTCTCTCTCTCTCTCTCTCTCTCTCTCTCTCTCTCTCTCTCTCTCTCCCTTTTCCCTCCTCCTTCAGTCCCCCCCTCTCTCTCTCTCTCTCTCTCTCTCTCTCTCTCTCTCTCTCTCTCTCTCTCTCTCTGAAGAAGAAGAAAGAAGAAAGAGGAAGAAGAAGAAGAACAACAACAACAACAACAACAACAATAACAACAACAACAATAAGGATAAGAATAAGAAACAGTACACAGAGCAGCAGCAGCAGCAGCAGCAGCAGTAGTAGTAGTTGTAGTGGTAATGGTGGTGATGGTGGTGGTGGTGATGGCAGGATCCGCCTCGCCAAGCACGACTGGCTAACAGGCTGCAAATCGCGACTCCAGACCCCCACAGAGAAGCCAGGCTGGAGTACTGCAGGGTTGGACTTCCCGCGCCACTCATCACGGAGGCTGGCAGACACCTGAGCGGGGGCCAGGCACACGTCTGGGGCATGTATTCTGAAAAGCTCTGCTCTCTCAACACGACTATTTTCAAAGGCTACAAAATGATTAGCAGGGTTCTTAAGAGTGTTTCTAATGTTAATAATGTAAAAAACTTGTTAATCTGTCGCTATAACTGTAAAAACACCATATATAAACCGTGTCACTTTAAATAGAGCCTTTTGAACGTAGTGGAGTTGCAGCGCAGAAGTGCCTCAGAAAATGGTTCTTGACGCCCACATTCTGACACGCTTTGCTCTCTCGCCACGACTATTTTCAAAGGCCAGAGATGATTATCCGGGTTCTTAAGCGTGTTTCTTTTGTTAAAAATGTAGAAATCTTGTTGATCTGTCATTAAAATCGCAAAAATCCCCTTAAGAACTTGTGTAACTTCAACGAGAGCCTTTTGAAAGTAGTGGTGCGGCGCAGAAGTGTTTTAGAATACGGACCTCAGCGCCGCGGGAACCAACACCTTTTGAAATGACGGGCTGAGGGCGCGCCATCCATCATGGAGGGCTTAATAATTCTTTACCGCAGGATGCATACAAGGTGAGGTGTAGCTGCGGGCGCCTGGCATACATCCTCATGTACGTGCACGCCCACACTTCCCCGCCTCTTTCCTTGGATGACTGGGAGTAGGAATGAATGATGCCGACATGCTGAAACACACACACACACACACACACACACACACACACACACACACACACACACACACACACACACACACACACACACACACACACACATACACACACACCAGGTTCTTCCATACACTCCAGCTTTCCTAACGCACACACACACACACACACACACACACACACACACACACACACACACACACACACACACACACACACACACACACACACACAGGCTCTTCCATACACTCCAGCTTTCCTAACACACACACACACACACACACACACACACACCTCTTCCCAACACACACTCAACCTCTCCCAACACACACTTCACCCTTCCTAACCACACACTTCACCTTCCCAACACACTCCACCAACCCTAACACACTCCACCTTCCAAACACACCTCACCTCTTCCAACACCACTTTTCCCCAACCTCAGAATAGCAAGAGGTGCAGAGTAAGGGTCAGTGGTCCCTTGCCAAGCACCCACCCACAATCCCTGACCCACCACCGCCGCTCCCCCCCAACACCTGCGTGCCTAACGAGCAACGGGCGCCTCCTACCGGGGAAACCTGCTCCTGATGGCCGTGAAGGAGGCTCGGCGGAGGGAAATTGAGGGAATAATTGAGTGTCCGGAGGCGCTTATCTCTCTCTCTCTCTCTCTCTCTCTCTCTCTCTCTCTCTCTCTCTCTCTCTCTCTCTCTCTCTCTCTCTCTCTCTCTCTCTCTCTCTCTCTCTCTCTAAAGGTTGTTGGAATTATCTAATTATTTGGGTTGCGAGACACGAACACCAATTACATTCGTTTTCTTTTGTTTTGTTTTTACAGTTAATTCTGCGCCAGTCCTCCCTCGCTGGCTATTGTGCTCTGTGTCTGCTTTAATAATGCTTTGTTTTTTTTCCTTTCTGTCTTTCTTTTCTCGCTGTTGTTGTTGTTGTCGTTGTTGTTATTATTATTATTACTATTATCAATACTACTGCTATAACTACTACTGTTACTACTACTGCTACTATTGCTTCTCTTCTCAGTCCTACCACGCTAACATCGACTTTACAGCTTCCATCCCCGCCGTGCTCCTCCTCCTCCTCCTCCTCCTCCTCCTCCTCCTCCTCCTCCTCCTCATCTTTCTTCTTTTCCTCCTCCTTCTCTTTCTCTTCCTCCTCCTCCTCCTCCTTCTTCTCAGTCCATCTTTCCCTCCCATATTTATCTTCCACTCCCTCTTCCTCATTCCCTCATTTTCCCTCCTCCTCCTCCTCCTCCTCTTCTCCTCTCTTCATCTTTCTATTCCTCACCATTTCACTCTCCTATCTTCTTTCATTACAACTATTATTTTTATCCTTCTTTGTTTTTCCTCTTCTGATTCTTTGTTTCCTTTTTCCTCCTACTCTGCCTCCTCTTCTTCCTCCTCTTCCTCCTCCTCCATTCCAAATCCCCTTTCTTCTTTTCCCTTCCCTATACTATTCTCCCTCTTTCTGTTGTTGTTGTTGTTGTTGTTGTTGTTGTTGTTGTTGTTGTTGTTGTTTTGTCGTTGTTGTTGTGTTCTTTTTCTTCATCCTTTTCCTTCTTTTTCCTCCTCCTCCTCCTCCTCCTCCTCCTCCTCCTCCTCCTCCTCCTCCTCCTCCTCTTCCTCACGCGGCAGAGCTCACCCTCCACCCTCGCCTCATCCCTCACCTGTCAATACTACACCTGCCCCCATTACTCACCCCCTCCAGGTTACCGCCCTCTACACCACACCCTCGGCGCCACCCACACCACCACACCCTACACCTCACACCCTGCACATCCCCTCACCCTTCACTGCCTCTATACACCTTACACAGTCTGTCCCACCCACATCCTACATCTAGTATCCTACACCCTACCTGCCTCCTTCACTCCACTGCTTCACACCCTAAATCACTAAGTCTGCGTATAATACAACACCCTATACACACTTTGCTGTATCCACACCCTACACACTCCGTCCATAGCACCTCTGTACACTTCACACACCCTAATCCACTGTTTTATCCACAGGACTGCACCCTACACATCCTGCTCCACTCTTAGCACCTCTACACCCTATATCTTACAGTCTACACTCCCTCTGGCCATGGCACCCCTACACCCTTCTCTCAAAAGGTTCTACACTGTACACCTGACCTGACGTGACTATAAACTTAACCTAACCCAACCAGACCTCACCTGACCAAACCTAACAGAGACCTACCAAAACCAAACAACAATTACAAAGCAATACAAAACCGTAGGGGAAAAACACATAAATGAAAGGAAAAAAAGAAAGAAAAAAAGAGAAAGAAAAATTGTGTAAATATAACTTACCACAAAATCCCATCAGCGTAGTGGAGAGAGAGATTCGAATCTAATACCACGGCAGGACATGCATAAAATAAATCATAAATCTGAAAACCTCAATTTGGTGAGTCTTACTTTTATAATCTTTAGTGATGCGACGCGGTAGTGGCGGTCAACAATGGAAGCTGTGAGAGAAGCAGGCAGGCAGGCAGGCAGGTGAGCAGGAAGGTAGATGGACAGGTAAGCAGGCAGGAAGAGAGGAAGGTAAGCATTCAGGTAGACAGGTAGACAGGTAGACAGGCAAGCGAAGAGGTAAGTAGACAGGTAGAGAAGTAGATAGGGAGGGAGGGAGGGAGGGAGGGAGGGAGGGAGGGAGGCACATATATTTCAGGAGCAACTAGTCATCGTAGTTTTCTTTCTTTTCCCTTTTTTTCTTATTTTTCCTTCTCATCGTCACATCTTTCTTGTCTTCGTCATGTTTTTCTTCTCTCTTTTCTCATTGTCTTTTGTCTTTTTCCTCTGTTTGTTCATCTCTTTTACTTCTTTCTTTTCTCATTTCTCAGTTTTGCAATAATGCTGAAATTTGCTACACACACAAACACACACACACACACACACACACACACACACACACACACACACAAATATCCACATCTGTAATGCAAGAGTTAACAAGTATTCTCAATCATTCACCACTTTTCTGGTAAACTCCGGAACTCCCTGCCTGCTTCTGTACTTCCTCCTTCCATTGACTTGAGCTCATCCAAGTGGGAGGTTTCAAGACACTCATCCTCCAATTTTGGATTAACTTTTTGGCCTTTTTTTTGGGGGGACTGTCATCTTAGTAAGCCTTTTTTCGCTTTTTTGTTGCCCTAGACCAGTGCCCCTCTTACATAACACACACACACACACACACACACACACACACACACACACACACACACACACATTCACAACAACATATCCACTTTTCATGTTTTAAAAAAATTAATGCCTTGTATTTTCACTGTTACTTATGCGTTAAGACGAATAAAAATAAATAAAACTGAAAAAGTAGCTCGCCTGATTGAATAAACAAATATATAAAACAAAGACAAGTAACACGTACCAATTAATCCAAGTAAAGCAGTAACAGAAGAGCCTCGCTACATCCTGCTCTTGTCATCGCTCAACTTATACTGAGTCGGACGCAACAAACAAAACAACGGCAACAGCGGGACAAACAGGAAGAAGATACACCGGACAGCACCAAACAACATCCATATCCTAAGACCAGCCTTCCACATCCACCCTCCTCTCCACCACGCCCTTCCCTACCCCAGCACA
>NC_087166.1:22931265-22961265 GCF_035594125.1 Scylla paramamosain | reverse complement strand
ACATCCTTCCTTTCATGCATCACAGCCCTTCCCAAGATGTCCCCAGTACAGTCCTACCTCGTCTCATTATTTTCACTCTATTCTCTCCTCCTCCTCCTCCTCTTCCTCTCTCACTCTTTCTCCTCCTTTCCTTCTCTTTTATACTCTATTCTCTCCTCTTTTCGTCCTTCAGCTCTCTCCTTATTTCCTTCTCTTATTATACTTCTTCCTCTTCGTCTTTGCTTCAGGGACTCATCTGTTTCTCTCTGAACCGTCTGTCTCTCTCTCTCTCTCTCTCTCTCTCTCTCTCTCTCTCTCTCTCTCTCTCTCTCTCTCTCTCTCTCTCTCTCTCTCTCTCTCTCTCTCTCAGCACCAGCACCACCACCACCACCACCACCACCATCACCATCAACAACAATGAAAGAGGCACGCAGGGAGACACGTTGCCTAATCCACCCGACTCCTCTCTCTCTCTCTCTCTCTCTCTCTCTCTCTCTCTCTCTCTCTCTCTCTCTCTCTCTCTCTCTCTCTCTCTCTCTCTCTCTCTCTCTCTCTCTCTCTCTCTCTCTCTCTCCACTCGTCTCACTCAGCAGTCCAGGGTCTGTACTCTATCACCACGACTATTTTCAAAGGCCACAGAGATGATTAGCCGAGTTCTCAAGACTGTTTATCCTGTTAATAATGTAGTAATCATGTCAATCTATCACTAAAACGATAAAAAAAAATCCTTAAAAACCAATGCAACTTCAACTAGAGCCGTCTGAATGTAGCGGAGGTGTGGTGCAGAAGTGTTTCAGAATATGAACCAATATCAGACGCCGGCACGTTTATGGATGCAGACCACTTCCATTGCATTGCTTCTCCTTCAGTCTTACACTAGAACATAAAATAGGGGCAGGTGCACGAAGCTGTCTGGCCTACACGTGGCAGTCCCTGTAAAACACACGTGGTGGTCTCTCTGAACTGTTTTGCTTATCTTTAAATTTTATTACTACTTTTCTTTTCTTTCATTTTTACTACTACTCTTTTGGTTCTTCCTTCAGTCATAATAGCTCTGTTTTCTTACTGTTTTTTTTTTCCTTCAATTTACTACCACTGTTTTTTTTCTAATTCTTATTATTACTGTTTTCCTTCTTCCTTCGGATTTACTATCAGTTTTTTTCTTTTTTCTTTAGTGTTATTACTACTGTTTTCCTTTTTCCTTCAGTATCACCACCACTGTCTTGTTTTCCTTCATCTCATTACCACTATTCTGCTTCTTCTTAATTTTTCTATCATTTTTTTCTCCTTCAGTCTGACGTCCTCTCCCCTGCTGGAATCCTCATGACAACAATACTCGTGACGGATTCCAAACACATCAAGTGACTTAACATTCCGAGAAAAGGTAAAAATAAATATTGGAGTGAGTGTACAAGATTAATTAAATTAACTCCCGGCCTTGAATTTACGAGTTGAAAGATGTTTTTTTTATTTATTCATTATTTTTTATTTATTTATTTATTTTTTGGGGTCCTTACAGGTAAAGGTGCTCAGGGTAAGGTTAAATTGGTTCCAGCCGTTACATCAATTGTGTGTCTAGGAAACCCTCTAAATTCCTTTTTATTTTTTTTTTCATGCTTTCACAAACTCTTTTCCTTCCTACTTTCCTCTTTTCTCCTTCGACCTTTTGGCTAACCTTTTCCCTCCTCCATTTCTCTCTCTCTCTCTCTCTCTCTCTCTCTCTCTCTCTCTCTCTCTCTCTCTCTCTCTCTCTCTCTCTCTCTCTCTCTCTCTCTCTCTCAACCTTCACCTCACCAAAAACACACACACACACACACACACACACACACTACCATCACCCTCATCACCACCACCACCACCACCACCACCACCACCACCACCACCACTACCAATACAACAACTAACACACTCACAGCAGTTTCGCTCGTCATATATAAAGAACCACAGTATATTGAACAGGACGCGTGGTGGCTGGAGTCCCTCGCGTAACGTAGGTGAGATTAGCACTACAGCAAATGAAGCAAGCCAGGAAGTAAGTGTCAGGACAGAAAAATAAAAAAAGTATAAATCAAAGAAGAAAAAAAATTAAGTTAGAGAAGATTAATTAACACGGCGACTGAGCTGAAATAGATGAAAGGGAAATTAGACAAGGAAAGAGAGAAAAAAGTGGAGATAGAAACAGATGAAAGAGAGACACAGCACAAACAGACAGACGGCAGATTACAACCGGCAAAGCGAAGCGAAGGATGAAAAAAAAAGGAGAAAGAGAAAAAGATGGAAGGAGGAGAGGATACAAGAGGAAATAGAGGAGAGAGGAAGAGAGGAACGCGGCAGATTGTCACGAGTGATTGAAACGCAGAGAAGAAGATAAGTGTGGTATGAAATTGCAAAGAAAAACGAAAATAGAGGGAAAAGGAAAAATGCTCCTGAAAAAAAAGGAAAAAAAAGAAACTGCCAAGACAAGAAATGTGGAGAATGCGAAAAAGGAAACAAAAAACAGATGAACAAGACAACAGGAAAGAGGAATGAAGACAGGGAATGAGGATAGATGGAATGAAGAAGGAGGAAGAGAAGGAAAGAGAGACAGAAGAAGAGGAACTGAAAAGATGAGAAGATGGGATAAAAAAAGATACAAAACTAAAAGGAAAACAAAAACATTAAGAAAAAAGAAAAGGGAAGAATAGGAAGAAATAAGGAGAAGAAACAGAAAAGGGAATAGAAGATACTAAGAAAGAGAAAAATATATGGAAAGGAAAGTGATAAAGAGGAAAGAGAGGCAAACAAGAGAAGGAAGAAGAGCAGCAGGAAGAGGAGGAAGAGGAGGAGGAATAGGAAGTACTATGAGGAGAGAAGGAGGAAAGGAAGAAAGGAAGGAAAGTACAGTTTACACTTTACTGGTAGACTATGGGCCGGAGGGAGGGAAGGAAGGGAGGGAGGGAAGGAAAAAAAAAAAGGAGGGAGGGAGGGAGGCATCAAGTTACCTCCCAAGTGAGGAACCCGTATAGGAGACAAATGATGCCTCGCCCTGTCCTGCCCTACAAAACTCCTTCTCCTATTCCTTCCCTCCCATTTCTTTCTATTCCCTTCTTTCCTTCTCCTCCTGTTCCCTTCCCTTCATATTCCTTCCTACCCTTCCCTCTCACTTTAATTCATTTCCTTCCTGTCCTACCCTGTCCCATCCATTCCATTTATCCCCATCCTACCATTCTTGTCCTTATCATCACCATCCCACTCATTCCCTTCTCATTTTGTCCTAACCTGCCTTACTCAATTCCATCCTAGCCCCTCTCCAGTCCCACCCCCGCCATATCTCACCTAGGACAGAAAAACATTGGGGAACACGGAGGGACATTATTCAAAGGTCGATGACAGATTTCAGGACTAAACTACGAGGTGTCTAGTTAGTGAGAGGGAGAAGGGAGAGAAGAGGAGGGGAGAAGGAGAGGAGGGCGAGGAGGAGCACCAGATATGGCCAACAAGCTAACCTGGAGTGGAGAGTACAGACAGGAAGACAGGAAGGGTGGAGAGGTGGAGAAGGAAAGGAGGAAAGGTGAAGATTGTGTGGAGGAAAGAGAGTGGAATGATTTGGTAAGTGTGAAGGGAGGGAAAGAGAGTGGAATGATCTGGTAAGTGTGAAGGGAGAGGTGGAAGAACAGGTGGAAGGGCGTGAAGTGTGGGTAAGGTGTAGGAGGGTGTGGAGGAAGAAAGTGGAAAGTTGGAAGGGTGGAGTTGGATCAAGTACAAGGAGGAAAAGAAAGAGAGGAAGTGGTTTGGGGAACAGAGAGGTGGAAGAGGTGGAAAGGTGGACGAGGTGCAGGAAGATGAAGTGTGGATGGGGAAGGTGGAAGGGTGGAAGTGGATCAAGAATGAGAAAAGAAAGAAAGGAAGGAACGGAAGGAAGGAGAAAAGGTGTGAAAGACGGAAGTAGGAGGATGAGAAACAGATGACAGAAGAGTGAGGAGGAAAAATAAACAGCAAAAAACTACGATAAGGAGAAAAAAAAAAAAAAAATCTGCAAATACTCAACTTTCTAATCCCTGCAAAAGAAAACACGGTGAGCCACTTAACCATGCACTCAGACACACACACACACACACACACACACACACACACACACACACACACCCAATAGCAACCCAGCCTCGCATGAAACACTTCCCTATCCTAGTCTATAAAGGGAAGGAAAAACAAGGTCGGGTTCTGATCGCCTTCCTAAGCTGAGTAAACAGTTTGGGGAGCCTCTCTTTACACCCTGCAGGAAAGGATAACAACGTCTGGCTATTACACTGCTACACTGCTACCCACACACCTACACCCGCGCAGACTACACTGGTGAACTCTGCAAATCCAGTATCCTTCCTACATAAAAAAAAAAAAAATAAATAAAATCTCAATCTGTTTGTTTGTTTGTTTGTTCTCATTTCCGTGCCTTGAGCTGTTCCAGGAAGGGAGTTTTAAGAAATGTAAGGCAGATGAGTTGTCTATTGTAAAAATCTATTAATCTTTTCTTTTTTCGGAGAGAACGGTAGACTTCACGGTTCTCTCTCTCTCTCTCTCTCTCTCTCTCTCTCTCTCTCTCTCTCTCTCTCTCTCTCTCTCTCTCTCTCTCTCTCTCTCTCTCTCTCTCTCTCTCTCTCTCTCTCTCTCAACACACACACACAAAATAAAACAAAAACACTGATACAAGAACTGCACAGGAACACTAGGGCGCCACTCGGCCAGGTCCCGCCCAAGTACCGCCCACTTCTGACCGCCTTCTACACCACCACCACCACCACCATAATCACCATCATTACCACCACCACCACCACCACCACCAATAAGCCTCCTACTGATCAAGGAAGCAGAGGCAAGCAGAGGCGCCGCCCTGCTGAGTAAAGAAGTGGAGGTCACGAGGAAAAGGAGATGCAGGAAAATATTTACCTCGCAAGAGAGAAACTCAAGGAGGAAAATTTTTACGGAGGGGGAAAAAAATGTTGAAATCTGAGAGGTGGGTAAAATATGAATGGCTTTTTAATATTTGAGGAAACGCTGGAGTTTGGGAATGTAACAGGAAGGGAAAAGTGTGGGAAAAAAAAAACACTGGAATCAAAATCGTAAGGAAAATATGAGTTATTTTAATATTTGAGGAAAAGTTTAAATTTGAAAATGTAATGAGAAATTTATGTTGAGAGAGAGAGAGAGAGAGAGAGAGAGAGAGAGAGAGAGAGAGAGAGAGAGAGAGAGAGAGAGAGAGAGAGAGAGAGAGAGAGAGAGTGTGTTTACCTTTGTTGCTTCGCTGGCTTCACTAAAAATAACGATGTAAGAAAATATAGAGCAAGCAATTTTGTAAGAGAGAGAGAGAGAGAGAGAGAGAGAGAGAGAGAGAGAGAGAGAGAGAGAGAGAGAGAGAGAGAGAGAGAGAGAGAGAGAGAGAGAGAGAGAGAGAGAGAGAGAGAGAGAGAGAGTTTAAGAAAGATGCCTAAACACACAACACAAACAACTCAATATATACTAATGAACAAACTTGTTTATTGACATACTGAGTGTTGACTGACGAATGACTGACTGACTTAGCTGGAGATTCACTGACTACTGACTGGCCACTGACTGGTGACTAATGACTTACTAATTAGACTGATTACTGAATTCAGTGGTTATTTACTAATTGTTGATTTGACTGGCTGCTTGACTTGACTGGTAGTAGTAGTAGTAGTAGTAGTAGTAGTAGTAGTAGTAGTAGTAGTTCGTGAAGAAGAAGAAGAAGAAGAAGAAGAAGAAGAAGAAGAAGAAGAAGAAGAAGAAGAAGAAGAAGAAGAAGAAGAAGAAGAAGAAGAAGAAGAAGAAGAAGAAGAAGAAGAAGAAGAAGAAGAAGAAGAAGAAGAAGAAGAAGAAGAAGAAGAAGAAGAAGAAGAAGAAGAAGAAGAAGAAGAAGAAGAAGAAGAAGAAGAAGAAGAAGAAGAAGAAGAAGAAGAAGAAGAAGAAGAAGAAGAAGAAGAAGAAGAAGAAGAAGAAGAAGAAGAAGAAGAAGAAGAAGAAGAAGAAGAAGAAGAAGAAGAAGAAGAAGAAGAAGAAGAAGAAGAAGAAGAAGAAGAAGAAGAAGAAGAAGAAGAAGAAGAAGAAGAAGAAGAAGAAGAAGAAGAAGAAGAAGAAGAAGAAGAAGAAGAAGAAGAAGAAGAAGAAGAAAAGCAGCAGCAGTAGCAACAACAACAACAACAACAACAACAACAACAACAACAACAACAACAACAACAACAACAACAACAACAACAACAACAACAACAACAACAACAACAACAACAACAACAACAACAACAACAACAACAACAACAACAACAACAACAACAACAACAACAACAACAACAACAACAACAACAACAACAACAACAACAACAACAACAACAACAACAACACCTCACACCTGTTCCCTGCTTCACCTGACTCATGGTACAATTAGAAAACGATATTTTTATTTACAGGTGATGCAACAGATGGTTTTCCTTGACTTGCAATGTGACGGTGGCTGAATGGGTGGATGGGTGGGTGGATGGGTGGATGGGTGGATGGGTGGATAGATGGGTGGGTGGGCTGGTAAGAGGAAGGGTACAGGTATCATAATGCTTGGTTTATCATTTTCATTAGCATTTACTTTCTCTCTCTCTCTCTCTCTCTCTCTCTCTCTCTCTCTCTCTCTCTCTCTCTCTCTCTCTCTCTCTCTCTCTCTCTCTCTCTCTCTCTCTCTCTCTCTCTCATATTGGCTTTTCCATTTCAGTCTTGATTTTTTTCTTGTTTGCTGAAATGACTTTGCTGGGTGTTCATAATGTTTGTTAGTTAGTTAGTTAGTTAGTTAGTTAGTTAGTTAGTTGTTGTTGTTGTTGTTGTTGTTGTTGTTGTTGTCGTTGTTGTTGTTGTTGTTGTTAATGGTCTGTTAGTTGACTGCTGCTGTTGCTAACGTACTTACTACTTCTACTATAAAAATTACTACTATTATTACTACTACTACTATTACTACTACTATTACTACTACTACTACTACTACTACCACCACCACCACCACCACCACAACTACTACTCCTACTACTGCAACTACCAATCTTACTCCTCCTCCTCCTCTCACGACTACTACTACTACCACCACCACCACCACCACCACAACAGTATAAATGTCCCCTCATGAAACTAATTAATTATTCGACAAGTCTCCAGATAACTCAACACGAAACTCCAAACACGAAATAAGGGGACACAATATAACCTAAAAACTGACGTAATTAAGACTCCGGCATTACGGTGCTCCTTGTCCTGCCTTCTGACGGGGCCGCCCTGCCAATTAGCGAGTATTAGTGCCTTACATCACCTGCCCATCTCACCTCCACCTGTCCAGTGTGACCCCGGTGTTGAGATGACGAAAATAGAAAGGATGAAACTGAAAATAAATGGAGATAAGTTTATAGATAGATGCATAGATAGATAAATAGAATGATCGATGGATGGAGAGATAGATAAATAAAAAGATACATAGACTGATAGATTATTGGAAAGATTATTCGATTGATACATAAATAGGTAGATAGATAAATAGAAGGTAAGTAAACAGATAGGCAGAAAGGTAGGCAAGTCGTAGCCATACCGCACATGATGTCAACCACAATGTCACCCCCGATTACAGACACAGTTCCTCGCATTCCGCAGTACAAAGCCAGTCTTGAGCATGAATACGACGAAGATGCAAGCGTACAGGTGGACAAAGATGCACCCAAGCGATAAGCAGGTGATCTTGAGTATTGAAGGAAGAGACCAGTGAATTAGATAGCAGTGTATGTAGTTTGTCGCCGCTGTAGTGAATATAAGGCAGTGTTACAGGTAGAGTGTTACAGGTAGAGTGTTACAGGTAGTGTGTTACAGGCGCACCATGAGGTCTTCGGTCGTTTTCTGCCTCTTGTTTGTCGTAGGTAATATTTAGAGAACTCTTCCTACGTGCCTTGTGTCTCGATTTTGTGTGTGTTCAGTTGACTGTGGTTTTCATATATTTCACTTGATTTGTGTGTTGATCTGATGGTGGATTATGTTGAGTGATATATCTTTCTTTGCATGCAGTGGCCACGTATTTCATTGTCTTTTGATTCTGCAAGTTGTGTTTCGTTATTTTATTATGTGATTGTGTCGTGTGCATTGGTGTGTTTTATGTGTCTGATGAAAAGTGATGCGTTACTGCGGGGCCTAATTTTACTGATGAAGTACACTAACGAACAGTTACCGATAAAGTAAGGGAGTTATTGCTTTGTTAATGCTGAGGTGCTTGAATTGTTACTGAATTTGTTATGATGTGAAGTTATTTTTTGCTACTACCTGTGTGCACTTCTGGAATGATTCTTTACTGGCTAATAGGTTTTCAGAGCAGCGTTAATAGCTTACCCCACTGTGAACTCATAGCCTGACCACGTGGTGACCTGAACTTGGTGACCTGAACTTGGTACTGAGTGTTGTTGCGGTGCTTGGTAAGTAGAGAGGTTAGTGCATACAGCTCTTGTGTAACACTGACTCGCTAATGAAAGGTAAGTTAGTGGATTAAAACAAATAGATAAATAGATTGATGGTAAGTAGATAGGCAGACAGACAGACGGACAGATAGATAGATATAGATAGATAGATAGACAGACAGACAGAGACAGAAAGACAGATAGATAGATACAGAACGATAGAAAGACGGACACACACAGATACATAGACGGGTTGTTTACATAACCTTGGCCTACTATTTGCCAGACACTGACTGTTTATTTGCAGACAAAATACGACGCATTTTCAAATCGTGACCATCACAATGGAGGGATCAGCAGTGAGATTAATGACCTTGATGAATCGAATCCTAAACATAACCTACCCCAACATAACCTTGCATAACCCCGATGAACACGTTATTGTTATTTCCTTATTGTCCATAGATAGATAGATAGATAGATAGATAGATAGATAGATAGATATATGTATAGAGTGACATAGATATAGATTGATAGATAGAGACAGACAGACAGAAACAGACAGACAGACAGACAGACAGACAGACAGACAGACAGACAGACAGACAAACAGAGACAGATTGATAGGTATATGCTAAGACAGATAGATAATAAAGATAATAGATAGATAAACAGATAGATAGACACACTGACAGCTAGACTGACAGATAAACAAGTTAATGAACAATAATTAAATAACACGAATAGAATAAAAAAAAAAAAAAAGCAAAAGCACATTTAATAACCAGTTAATTCTCAATGTTCATAATTCTCTCTCTCTCTCTCTCTCTCTCTCTCTCTCTCTCTCTCTCTCTCTCTCTCTCTCTCTCTCTCTCTCTCTCTCTCTCTCTCTCTCTCTCTCTCTCTCTCTCTCTCTCTCAATAACAATTACAGCACCAGCAGATCCAGTCTCTTACTTTTTATTCAGCCACTAATAACGACAAGTGATCTCCAAGGCAACTTTAATCTGTTCCTCTCTCTCTCTCTCTCTCTCTCTCTCTCTCTCTCTCTCTCTCTCTCTCTCTCTCTCTCTCTCTCTCTCTTTCCATTCACTTTACTTTCAAATTCATCACATTTATCATTCACTTTCGAGATTATTACGGTGATCACATTACTCTCTCTCTCTCTCTCTCTCTCTCTCTCTCTCTCTCTCTCTCTCTCTCTCTCTCTCTCTCTCTCTCTCTCTCTCTCAACATGATGAAGCAGATAAAGGAAAGATAGGAGAGACAAAAAATATAATAAGATACAATTAAGAAAGGAAAAAGACAGATGATGATAATAATGATAAAGATGGAGGAAGTAAAGGAGGATAAGAGAAGGGAGAGAAAGAAAGTGAGAGGTGAGAGAGGCTGAGAGAGAGGTGAGGGGAGAAGAGAGAAATGGAAAGATGAGATGGAATGAGAGACGAATGCGAAGAGGGGAACACTGAGGAGGTAAATAAAGATGGAGATGGGGAGATGAGCGGGGAGGAGAGGATAAGAAAGGGGAGGAAAAGGAGGTGAGAAGTAAGGGAAGATGAGACGAGGGAAAGATGAGGGGAGGTGAGGGGAGGGTGATGTGAGGGGAAGCGAGGGGAGGGTGAGGGGAAGTGAGGGGACAGGTACACACAGGTAGGTTTCCATATATCTCATTAACCTTCCGCTCACCTAAACAGTTCACATCTCGAGGGGAAAATGTGCTATAAACACTTAATTAAAGATAGAAAGGGCAAGTCTCTCTCTCTCTCTCTCTCTCTCTCTCTCTCTCTCTCTCTCTCTCTCTCTCTCTCTCTCTCTCTCTCTCTCTCTCTCTGGCAGGGAAAAGTTGGTAAGGGAGGTTAGGTTAAGTTAGGTTAGGTTAAGTTAGATTAGGTGTGGTGGGAAAATGAGGCAGGAAGGGGGTGAGGCAGGGTGGGGGGTGAGGCAGGGTGGGGGGTGAGGCAGGGTGGGGGTGAGGCAGGGTGGGGGTGAGGAAGGGTGAGAGTGAGACAGGCTGGGAGGTGTGTGACGTACCCTTGAAATGTCCCTCATTAAACTGCTTCTTTGATTGGGTTTCTCTCCACGCCTGAATAAGTGAGGGAGGAAAGTCAGAGAGGGAGGAAAGAAGGGAGAGAAGGAGTTAAGGTAAGCACTCGTCTCACTTTCCTCCACCTCCTTTCCTCCCTTCTTGAGTGGAGGCAATAATAAAAAATGTAGAGAAAAAAAAAAGATGGAAAAAAAATGGGATAGAAAAAGAGAAAGGGAAGAAATGGAAGGAAAGAGAGAAGGGGAGAGAAGAATGTGGAATGGATGAGAGGGATAGAGAGGTGGAGAATGGAGTGGAAAGCATGTGGATGTGGGAGAGAGGGAGGATTACATGGTGGTGGTGGTGCTAGTCGTAGTAGTAGAAGTAATAGTTGTTATTGTGGTGGTTGTGGTGGTGGAAGAGAGGCTGAAGGTGGAGCAGTGGAGGAGAAAGGCAGGAGAAAGCTATACTGAAGTGGAAGGGAAAATGTGAACAGCTGTAAAAACAATAATACAATGAAATAGAATAATGGTGAATATAATTTGCCGATTCTTTCAAAAGGGTGGTGGTGGTGGTGGTGGTGGTGGTGGTGGTGGTGGTGGTGGTGGTGGATTACAGTGAGACGAGGAGAAAGCCTAAAAAAAATAAAAAGGAAGAAGAAGAAGAAGAAGAAGAAGAAGAAGAAGAAGAAGAAGAAGAAGAAGAAGAAGAAGAAGAAGAAGAAGAAGAAGAAGAAGAAGAAGAAGAAGAAGAAGAAGAAGAAGAAGAAGAAGAAGAAGAAGAAGAAGAAGAAGAAGAAGAAGAAGAAGAAGAAGAAGAAGAAGAAGAAGAAGAAGAAGAAGAAGAAGAAGAAGAAGAAGAAGAAGAAGAAGAAGAAGAAGAAGAAGAAGAAGAAGAAGAAGAAGAGGAGGAGGAGGAGGAGGAGGAGGAGGAGGAGGAGGAGGAGGAGGAGGAGGAGGAGGAGGAGGAGGAGGAGGAGGAGGAGGAGGAGGAGGAGGAGGAGCAGAAGAAGAAGAAGAAGAAGAAGAAGAAGAAGAAGAAGAAGAAGAAGAAGAAGAAGAAGAAGAAGAAGAAGAAGAAGAAGAAGAAGAAGAAGAAGAAGAAGAAGAAGAAGAAGAAGAAGAAGAAGAAGAAGAAGAAGAAGAAGAAGAAGAAGAAGAAGAAGAAGAAGAAGAAGAAGAAGAAGAAGAAGAAGAAGAAGAAGAAGAAGAAGAAGAAGAAGAAGAAGAAGAAGAAGAAGAAGAAGAAGAAGAAGAAGAAGAAGAAGAAGAAGAAGAAGAAGAAGAAGAAGAAGAAGAAGAAGAAGAAGAAGAAGAAGAAGAAGAAGAAGAAGAAGAAGAAGAAGAAGAAGAAGAAGAAGAAGAAGAAGAAGAAGAAGAAGAAGAAGGCAGTAAGTGAGAGCAGATGGACATATCAGAGGGAATTCTTCTAGAGAGAGAGAGAGAGAGAGAGAGAGAGAGAGAGAGAGAGAGAGAGAGAGAGAGAGAGAGAGAGAGAGAGAGAGAAACAATTGTGGGAGATACCAACACTTTCTCCTCCTCCTCCTCCTCCTCCTCCTCCTCCTCCTCCTCCTTTACCATCCTTCACCTCTCATTTCATATAATACAGTGCAGTTTATCACGAACAGTCTCGTAATGGTTAACAGGTCTGCTGTTGTTTGTTCTTCCTTTGTGTTTATTCTTTCCCTCCATCCTCCTCTTGCCGTTTCTTCCTATTCTGCATCTCTTTTTTCTCCTATTACTCTTTCTTTTTTTTCTCTCTATTTTTCTTCTCCTTTTCCCCTTCTCCTAAATTTCTTTTGTTTTTCTCCTCGTTCTTTTTCTACATTTTTCCTTTCTTTTTCTCCTCCTCCTCCTCCTCCTCCTCCTCAATTCCTTTTCTTCTCCACCTCCTCTTCCTCCACCTCTTCCACTAGCTTAAGCCTTAGTGTGTGTGTGTGTGTGTGTGTGTGTGTGTGTGTGTGTGTAATAGCCTCAATAGCCCCATTCAGTCGTCAAGTCCTGTCATTGTTTTCCTTCATGACTGCAATTGTTCTTCACTCACTGCTTTTCCTTCCTTTCCTGTGTGTGTGTGTGTGTGTGTGTGTGTGTGTGTGTGTGTGTGTGTGTGTGTGTGTGTGTGTGTGTGTGTGTGTGTGTGTGTGTGTGTGTGTGTGTGTGTGTCCCGACTTCCATAATGAAGGAGAGGCGAGGCAGAAATAATGAGAATGAAAGCCACATTTTCTATCCAATTAAGAGAAGGATGACTGGCTTGTTTTTATTTCATTTCCTGGGATTCTCGTTTATCTCGGTCCATTTGTCTCGTTCAATTTGTCGTGTTTCTAGTCATAAAATCTGGATTATATTTATTGTTTCGTTTCTCTTCGTTCATCTTTTTTTTTTTTAAGCGTCTGGTCTCAATTTTTTTTTTTCTTTTTCTCTATTTTGGTTTGTTTTATTTGGTTTCACTCGTTCAGCTGTCACATTTCTGGACACGATTTTTTTTTCTTGGTTTCTCGTTCATTTTAGTCTAATTTCGTTTCATTCGTTGGATTACTGCATATCAATCATATTTGGAGACATTTTCTTCTGTTTTATTTATTTTTCCTTTTAGCATTTACTTATTTCTCATTCAATATTTGTTTTTTTTTTACTTGGTTGAGTTATCACGTCTTAGTTCACATGCAATTTTTTTTTTAATCACTATTTACTTCAGTTTCCTTCTGTCGCTAAATTACCGAGTTTTCCATAACACAATATTTCCCAACTCTCGTTTTAGTTCGCGTGCATCTTGTTAATCAATTATTGCTTCTCTGGTCACGTAACATTTATACTTCTTCAATTATCTTACTTAATTTCACTTCCTCGTTAAGTTGTAAGGTATCCGGTGACATGTTTCCTTTTATTCCGTCTCTTCCACTAAATTTCACTCGTTAATTTAATAATAGTGGTTTTCGTCCTCGTGTAATTTTAGAGTTGATTTATTTATCAGTACATTCCCTTCGTTAAATCCTGAAATATGTCTTCACGATGTTTTTGACTCTGCTTGTATAAATTAATTCATCTTAACACGCTCCCATTCACGTAATATATTGACAGCATCTTTTAACATATATATTTTTTTTACAATTTTTATCCTACACACTCCTTCCTTCCTTCCTTCCTTTCTTCTTTCTTTCCTTCCCTCCGTCTCTTTCTTCTAATTTTTGTTTTCTTCACACCTACTCCTTCAACGTTTCATTCCCTCTATTAGTAAACTCTGATAAATAAATAAATAAATAAATAAATAAATAAATAAAATAAAACTCTTACACTCTTCTTTCGCTTCTTGAAGATTTGCAAGAGCGGAGTTTCAAGTCACCTGTAATATTCAATCTCACTTTGTATCTGTTTTCCCCCTCCTTTACATTTCTCTCTTTCTGCGCGCTAATTTTTACATTGCTGATCCTTTGTGTCGTTTACTTTTATTCCTTGTCCCTTCTCCCCACCCTGTTTTAAGCTGTTCCTTTTGTTTCACTCTATTTCACTCTTTGTATTTTTAAATCTTTCCTCTTTTACACTCTTTTTTCTCCTTGGTATTACAACTTTGCATTCTTTTTTTTTTTCATCTTTCACAGTCAATTCTACACTCTTCATCTTTTAGATTATTCATTTTACATCATCTATTCCTTCTTTTCTCACTAAATTGAAGTCTTTAATCTTTGCAGTCTTAATTTCATTTTTTTTTTCTTACTTCTCCATTTTAATCGTCTCAGTCTGTTTATTTTAATCCCTTCATCCTCTCTCTCTCTCTCTCTCTCTCTCTCTCTCTCTCTCTCTCTCTCTCTCTCTCTCTCTCTCTCTCTCTCTCTCTCTTCACGCGTCATTCACTCATCATTTCACACCCAGCGTTCTCTTCTCTCTTCACCTTAAACTTTTCACACTACTTACTAACTCCATTACTCTCAGCACCCTTCTCTTTTACTCTGCATCCTTCATTCCCCTCTCTTTACCTTATTACCTTCACCCCTCGTGCCTGCAATTTCACGTTCTCTCTCTTTTCATCGTAACAAGGAAATAGGAAGAGCTGCAAGAAGCCAGAAGGTCTACACGTGGCAGTCCCTTTATAAAATGTACTTGCCGATGTCCATTATTCTATCTGTAATTTTGCCTAATCTTCTGAAACTCCCTGTTGACTCGGCAATAATAACTTGATTACAAAGTTTATTCTAGTCATGTACCACTCTATTTGAGAACCAATTTCTTCCTGTGTATATTCCTTTTTAACTCTAACTTCATCTAATCCTTTAAAAGTTTCGTATTGACTTAGCATCAATAATCTGATTACTGAGTCTATTCCAGTCATCTGCCACTCTATTTGGAAAACAATTTCTTGCAATACTTTTTTAACCTTAATTCTATGAGGCTTGCACCCGTTACTTCTCGTCCTATCTTGATTATTAACCCTAAGTATTTCCTTTACATCACCCACGTTATAAAATCTTACGTAATCTTGTACTTTTCACTCTGTTTTCTTCTTTACTTCTTTTTACACCATTCACCCTCTTCACCCTCGTTACTTTATACTTTTGTACCTTTCCTATGCACACCTTCGTCACATAAACCTCACAAATGACTAAATGAATAAAAAGTACTTATATTAAAGTCTTATTCTACCTTTCCTCCTTTCCTGCTTCTTTGACTGTCTCGCTGCTGGGTTTCGTGTCAGTGAAGCCTCGGGGACGTACCTGGAAAGAGAGAGAAAATTATAACAATGCCAAGAGGAGAAGGCTCACTAGCTTCTGTCATCCTCCTACTCAGACCCCTTAACATTAGTCTTTTTCTCCTCCTCACCAGTCATCTCCTTCTTCTCCATTTCCTTTAATATTTTTTCTTAGCGTTTCTTCTCCTCCACCACAATAATTTCAGTCTCCTCCCACGCTAATCTAGAGTAGGAAATATTAGATAGTAAAGGCGAAGTGTGAGGAGCAGGGATGAATGGAGCCTGGCCTTCACTGCCCTGCGTCCCTTGCTTCACGTGGGATAGATCTGAACTAAACACCATAAAGCAAGTAAAAGGCAACAAATTTTCTTTTTATATACGTGTGAAGTAAGTAGATCAAGCAAACAAAGAAGACGAAAAAAAAACTAATTAAAGTCTCTCTCAAAATATTGTAAAACGGGATAGCTAGTTTAATTTGTTCGTTTTCTGTTTTCCTCAGTGAATGTTGAATAAGCACGTAAGTAAGCAAGCAAGCAAGCAAGCAAGCAAGCAAACAAAGTAAATATTCATTGGTATAACACGTACACTCGTGATTACAAGTTGAGTAATATTCTGCCCTCACTTGCACCATGTTTATCATTTTTCCTTATACCTGAGTCCTCTGAGTTGCTTGATGACAGTCTCCTTACAAATCCTGACAGTTGAAAGCCTCCTACCAGATCAGGGGACTAAGATTTAAGTAAAAACCCAGACACAGATGAAGAGTGTGCATGATGGTACTTAATTAACTTCCAGTAGTGACTGTACATATATACAAAGACATGAAATAATGTACATATTAACTGCCAGTCGAGCCGTTTCTCCCTGACCAACAGATGTTAGTTACTGAGTCATCATATTGCCTATAATAAATTAATTAATAAACAGGAGTAACCCTAAGGAGCTGTTCTGAGTTTTGACGATTTTTATGATTTCCTTTTAAAATTATAGTTGTTTTAAGTGGAGCTTCACCGCGACTACTTTCAAAGGCCACAGGGATGATTAACCGGATTCTCAAGTGTTTTTCCTATTAATAACGTCAAACTCTTGTTAAAATGTCACTAGAACAGTAAAAACACAGTTACAAACCAGCGTCACTTCATCTAGAGCCTGCTAAACTAACAACAGCCACGCAGGTGTTCGTAATGAGCCGCTCCGGACAAGGTGACACACATCCCAGGTGACGCATAGCAGGTAACACGCTAAACTCTAGCCACGCGTCTCGTAAATCAAGTAAGAAAGGTGAGCAGATACGGTGGATATTGGCGGCGGGTCACATTCGCTTCTCTTTGGACACATGAGCGGGTAAACACGTGGAGGCTGGCGGGGTGAGGTGCGCCGGCCCTCCATTAAGTAAATGCTCGTGTTGACAGATCAGTTTCCAAGCCACGCCTCGGCAAATTTGTATACAAGTCAAAATGTGGAGGCAGACACATTATCTGCCATAAACAGAGGGAGGATATGTATAATAGAATAAAAGTAAGGAAGGAATATGCAAAAATATTAAGTGTGAATGTAACTTTTATGGTTTGCAATGAATGTTTTTAGGATTCGGATCAATTTCGATGCCACGAGAGTAAGTAATGTAAAATATTGGAGGTTTTTTTGTTAGTTATCAGCGAGATGCAAGACAACAACAACAACACGAACACATGTATTTTATTTTCACCAATAATGACAAACACACACACACACACACACACACACACACACACACACACACACACACACACACATATATAATAGATACTTATATATAGATATGAATGTTTGTAAATATGTATGCACGTCTGTCTGTATGTATGTATGTATATATGTATGTATATAAACAGAAATTACTGGTATTCTAAACTTTACAGGATGGAAAATTTTAACTTTGTATCTATCTTTGTGTAAAATTCTCTCTCTCTCTCTCTCTCTCTCTCTCTCTCTCTCTCTCTCTCTCTCTCTCTCTCTCTCTCTCTCTCTCTCTCTCTCTCTCTCCCTCGTTAACAGAGATGCCAGCACGCAAGACAAGGGCGTGGGCGGGTCATACCTGGCCACTTAATTAGGGAAAAGGTGGAAGGGAGGGCGGGGAAACACGGCAGGAGGAGGAGGAGGAGAGGAGGAGGAGGAGGAGGAGGAGGAGGAGGAGGAGGAGGAGGAGGAGGAGGAGGAGGAGGAGGAGGAGGAGGAGGATAGTGAGAAAGAGGGAAAGGGAAAGGTGAAGAATGGAGGTTAGAGAAAGGAGGTAGAGATCCTTCTTTTAACTCCTCCTCCTCCTCCTCCTCCTCCTCCTCCTCCTCCTCCTCCTCCTCCTCCTCTTCCCTAATTTCTCTCTACTATCATGGATTCTCACGCACATCATTAACCTGTTCGTCTCTCTCTCTCTCTCTCTCTCTCTCTCTCTCTCTCTCTCTCTCTCTCTCTCTCTCTCTCTCTCTCTCTCTCTCTCTCTCTCTCTCTCTGTGTGTGTGTGTGTGTGTGTGTGTGTGTGTGTGTGTGTGTGTGTGTGTGTGTGTGTGTGTGTGTGTGTGTGTGTGTGTGTGTGTGTGTGTGTGTGTGTGTGCGTGTAAATTCTGACTTTTTGTAACGTATGCAGTATTTTTTTATCTTTTCTATGTTATTCTGAAAAATTATGAAAAATCTAATGAAAAAGAGGATTTGATTTTTCTTGCCTGTGTGTGTGTGTGTGTGTGTGTGTGTGTGTGTGTGTGTGTGTGTGTGTGTGTGTGTGTGTGTGTGTGTGTGTGTGTGTGTGTGTGTGTGTGTGTGTGTGTGTCTGTCCTCATATTTTCCACACCTGGTCTCCTTCACAAGCTTCCCACACCTGTTCACTTTTCGCCAGCTGTGCTCTCCACGTGGCCTATCTGTCTATCTGTCTGTCTGTCTGTCTGGGTCTGCACTAACGCTCTCCACTCCACTCAGCTAAAATCGCCCCTGTTTTATTTATTTATTTCCTTATTCTTTAATTTCTAGTTTTATCCTTTCCTAATTCACGTTCGGTTCTTTAAGATTATTTATTTATCTATTTTTGTAATGCTCGCTCGTTAATCAGTTTATTCAATCCTTTTTCATTTTCCTTCACTCAGTTTATTCATCGTTGCAGTTCCTCCGATCAGATTTTTTCATTGTAATTCTTCCTTTTCTTTTATCTACTCTTCATCATGTACAATATTTTCTACATCGTGTGTCGCCATTAATCTTATTTCCGCGTTATTTCCTTTCCTTTCATTACTTTTATTCATATGATGCGTCTTTTTTCTTCATTAATTTCCCTGTCTAGTATTTTTCTCATTAGTTTGTTTATAATAATACAGTGTCTTACGGAATGTATTTGTTCATTATTTTTTTTATTTTAATTTTCCTTTTTATTTTGTATTTTATTTTTTTATATGGTTCTTCCTATTTATCTATTCATCCATCTATCTATTTATCTATCTACCTATTTGTCTGTCTACCTGTCTGTCTGTCTATCTATCTGTCTGTCTATCTACCTGTCTGTCTGTCTGTCTACTTATCTGTCTGTCTGTCTACCTATGTCTGTCTATCTATCTGTCTGTCTATCTATATGTCTGTCTGTCTGTCTATCTGTCTGTCTGTGTCACAAAAAAAGCCGTGACACTCTTCCTTCACCTTCCATCTCTTCCTCCTCCTCCTCCTCCTCCTCCTCCTCCTCCTCCTCCTCGCCATTGTTCCCTCCTCATGATTACCTCAGTGAGTCACCACCTCCTTCGTGGGTGTCACGGCCCCTCCCCATTCACGCCCTGACCCCTCGCCCCCACCTCTCTCTCTCTCTCTCTCTCTCTCTCTCTCTCTCTCTCTCTCTCTCTCTCTCTCTCTCTCTCTCTCCTGCACTCTTTCGTCCTTCTCTCCCTTTCATGACCTCAAACACGCTTCTCTCTCTCTCTCTCTCTCTCTCTCTCTCTCTCTCTCTCTCTCTCTCTCTCTCTCTCTCTCTCTCTCTCTCTCTCAATGAAATGTACAAAAAAATATTAATACGTACTTTATTTTCAATAGTGTGTGTGTGTGTGTGTGTGTGTGTGTGTGTGTGTGTGTGTGTGTGTGTGTGTGTGTGTGTGTGTGTGTGTGTGTGTGTGTGTGTGTGTGTAACTGTTAAACTTCTTCCACCTTACAATGCTTACTGAAAAATATAAATAAAATAAAGAAATCAATACAAGATACATAAATACATAAACACAGTACGTAGATTGGCGAACGCAAAGAAACACAAAGAATGAACGAAAATACAGCACCAGCAGCAGCAGCAGGCGTGTTGGTCCCTACGAGGCTGTCTGTGGTGGTGGTGGTGGTGTTGGTGGTGGTGTTGGTGGTGGTGGTGATGCCATTACCCAAAATATCTTTCATTTACTAACTTTTCCTGGTCTTTTTTTTCCCATCGACTTTTTTCCCCTTTCTTTCCTCAGACTCCTTTGCTCTTCTCTTCCTCCTCCTCTTCTTCGTCCTCTTCTTCCTCCTCCAGTCATATAATTTTTTGTTTTTGTCGTGTTTTCTTTTCTTTATTAAGTTTTCCTTTCGTTTTCATCTTTAATTACTCCTCCTCCTCCTCCTCCTCTTGCTCCTCGTCTTCTTTTTCCTCATTTCCATTCCCATTTTTAATTCTAACACAACTTTCTTTCTTTCCTTTTCATCTTCACTCTTTCCGACTTCCTGCAGCTGGTGTCAGAGAGAGAGAGAGAGAGAGAGAGAGAGAGAGAGAGAGAGAGAGAGAGAGAGAGAGAGAGAGAGAGAGAGAGAGAGAGAGATCCCATGTGTTGTCACCTAAATATTATAGTCGTACAATATAATTTTTCTTCTTTCTCCTCCTCCTTCTCTTCCTCCTCCTATTCTTATTCTCTGTTCTTTATCCTCCTTTGTTATCTCTTTACCATTATTCCTTATTTTCTTTATTTTCCTGTTCATTATTAACATGTCCCCGTTTCTTGCTGACATCTTCCACCTCCTCCATCCTTCTCCTCTTCCACCTCCTCCTCCTCTTCTTCCTCCAACTCTTACATCGTCTTAGTCCTCCTCCTTCAACTTCCTCCTCTTCGTTCTCCTCCAAACGACTGCGCACTTCAAGGCACCACCACCACCACCACCACCACCACCACCACCACCACCTCCTCCTCCTCCTCCTCCTCCTCCTTAATCCTTCTTCTTCACCTACTTCCTCCTCTTCCATCAAACGCTAACACCACAGTCTCCTCCTCCTCCTCCTCCTCCTCCTCCTCCTCCTCCTCCTCCTCCTCCTCCTCCTCCTCCTCCTCCTCCTCCTCCTCCTCCACCTCCAGGCAAGGCTGCCGCACCACCCATTCGACATACACACTGTGCATCCACGTACATAAAGCACACACCACATTATATTTACCAAGCTTTAACACCTCCCACAAACACTAGTAATCAGACGTAGATTACATTTTTCCTTTTCACTCTCTACTAAAATTCCATGTGGTTTTTCAATATCACATGGTTTCGCCTTTTTTCCTACCAGCCTCGGCTGGAGGGAGGGGTGGGTGGGGAGGAGCCTTCTGCTTTGCTGTCCTGTCTCTATCAGTGGTAGTTAGTAAATAGTCTCAATAAACAGCCTAGTAAGGACCTCAGGGTCTGTTGCTGTTTGTCTTCCCTTGTATTCCTTTGTATTCCTGCTTCTCCTCCCTCGTCTTTCTAACGCTAACAACCAGTTTCACACAAGACCACCACCACCACCACCTTTGCCTCTTCTTCCTCCTCCTCCTCCTTCCCCTTCTCGCCCTACTCCTCGTTGTCCTCCTCCTCCTCCTCTTACATCATCTTTGTCCTTCTTCTTCACCTTCTTTCTCCTCCTCCTAATCACCTTTACCAGTATCTTCTCCTCCTCCTCCTCCTCTTCTTCCTCCTTACAAATCACCGTAACAATCACTACCGCCATCTCACTTATTTACATTTTAATTACCTTGACCAAGCGAGCGTCCAACACTTCACCCAGCCAACACCCGCCCTCACCCACCAGCCCTCACCCACCTGACTCTCTCCCGCCCAACACCAGCCCACTTATCACCCGCGCAAGCCCAACACCCGCCCGCCCCAAGCACCTGTCTGTCCTCACCTCATGACTCCTGCCTGCCCAGTATCCGTGCCTCCCTTTCACCCTCACCCAGCGACCTGCCTACCACCCGACTCCCCCAACACCCGCGTCAGCCCCCTCCCCGACCCCCCGACGCCCGCGAAGCCACGCACGCTAATGAGAAGCACAGAAATGCAGCTCTGTACCCGAAGACAGACCAGCGCCGGCGACTTGTGGTAAAGATTGCTGATGAGATTAAAGGTGTGTGTGTGTGTGTGTGTGTGTGTGTGTGTGTGTGTGTGTGTGTGTGTGTGTGTGTGTGTGTGTGTGTGTGTATACAGCCAGACGAGGTGAATTGGCTATCGTAATCTCAAACTTATTTTTGGTAACACTTTTTATCTTGTTCACAAAAAAAAAAAGGCTGTTAATGAATGACGAGAGGAATGGATAGGCGGGATGGTGGTGGGTGGGGATGAGCCTTCTACGGTGCTGTTCTATCTATCCCTCATACTATTAGCTCAGATGAGGAGTATCAAGACATTTTTGCTCCTCTTCTATAATTAACAAACTAAGCATTTTTTTTGTGTTATTTTTATTTTATTTTATTTTTTTCATAATCTTGGCCAGACCCCTCGACAGAAAAAAAAAATAGTGTAAGTCTATGAAGGATGTTGTGTGATTTCCTTTGTAATCCTTTGTAGCGGTACATCCAATGAATCAGGCGCTGCGTCTCCAACACACACACACACACACACACACACACACACACACACACACACACACACACACACACACACACAATTTCAAGGAGGCTTAAAAATAGTTCTTTAGTTTTTGTTATATATGTGCTGTTGAGTTTGTTGAAGAAAATGACTTACTGCACTCCTATACCCGTTTGAGATCGGCAGAATTAAATAAACCTTCCAAACACACACACACACACACACACACACACACACACAGACACACACACACGGCAGTAACATCCTCATCAGGGCCAGGGCTGCGGCGCGTCAGTCAGGTGGTAACAAGATGCCCTGCGCGGAACACAGCACTTTTGTCCCGATAAGGCAACGACTGGACAGCACGATAAGCATCAAACGCGCTCCCTAGTGTAGCCTTTGTTCTTGTGTTCTTATTTATGGCCTGTATTCTGAAACACTCTGCTCTCTCAACACGACAATTTTCAAAGGCCACTGAGATGACTAGCCAGGTTCTCAAGAGTGTTTCTCCTGTTAATAATGTAGAAATAGTATTAATATGCCACTAGAATGTAAAAACATCCTTAAAAATTCGTGTAATTTCAACTACAGCGTTTTTTAATGTAGTATAATCTTATGGCCTATATTCTGAAACACTGCTCTCTCAACATGACTATTTTCAAAGGCCACAGAGATGATTAGCCGAGCCCTCAAGATTATTTTTCCTGTTAATAATGTAGAAATAGTATTAATATGCCACTAGAACCGTAAAAAAACACCCTTAAAAATTCGTATAATTTCAACTACAGCGTTTTTATTGTAATATAATCTTATGGCCTGTATTCTGAAACGCTCTGCTCTTTCCCCACGACAATTTTCAAAGGCCACTGAGGTGACTAACCGGATTCTCAAGAGTGTTTCTCCTGTTCATAATGGAGAAACCGTGTTAATATGCCACGAGAGCCGTAAAAACTCGTGTAACTTTAACGAGAGCCTTTTTGAATTCAATATAATCTTATGTCCTGTATTCTGAAACACTCTGCCCTCTCAACACGACAATTTTCAAAGGCCACTGAGATGACTAGCCAGGTTCTCAAGAGTGTTTCTCCTGTTAGTAATACAGAAATCGTTTTGATCTTCCACTACAATCGTAAAAACTCGTCTAACTTCAACCAGAGCATTTTTTAAGTAGTGGATATGCGGTGCGGGTGTTCCAGAATATGGGCATAAGAGCCACTAATCCTCGAGGGTAATTATAGTGTAAGTTGTGGCGTTTGATATTATAGATGACAGGGGTAAACTTGGCCATTAGGTTTGCGTGGTCAACAGGAAGCCTCAAGAGAACATTAAGGACAAAAGTAATAGCTATGATGATGTTTAATTCCAATATTTTTACGTTTTTTTGGTGACCGGGCTGGACTCAGTTATCAGTTTGTTAGTGTGGTAAATAGAGAGCTTTAAAAGAAGGTAACACACATTTAAAGATAAGAGAGATAGCTATAATAATACTGGCATTTGTTCTCTCTTCTTTCTTTCTTTTTCTTTCTTTTTTTTTTTTTTACATTTTTGTTGACTAGGATGGACTTAGTTATCAGTTACTACTGTAAAAATTAATTAGGAAGCTTTAGGAGAGTATCAGGCAAGTTTACAGACATGGATAATATCTGGAAAAAATCTTGGTCATAAAAATGTTGAGTAACAATGCGATCTTTTAATGTTTAACGTTACTGATGAGAGGCACAGACTTAGTTATCAGATTGTTCATGTGGTCAATAGGGACCTTTACAAGACTAGACAGGTTTAAAGATAAGAAAGATAGCTATACTACTACTACTACTACTACTACTACTACTACTACTACTACTACTACTACAAATACTACTATTACTACTACTACTGCTAGTGCTACTACTACTACTACTACTACTACTACTACTACTACAAATACTACTACTACTACTACTACTACTACTACTTATAATAATAATAATAATAATAATAATAATAATAATAATAATAATAATAATAATAATAATAATAATAATAATAATAATAATAAGTCATTTCTCTTCATCAACGCTTCTGGTGACTGGGATGGACTTCGTTATCAGTAAAGAATCAACAGGAGGTTTAAAGATGACAGATTTCACGACAGGAGTGATAGCTGGAAAAATCTTAATCATAATAATGTTAAAATAATAATGTGATTTCTCGTCTTATTATTGAAGGCTGGGACAGAAACAGTTATCAAGTTCTTAGTGCAGAGTCAATAGGGCGCTTTAAAAGATGAGACAAATTTATGGGCAGGAGTGATAGGTGGAGGACTTAACCACAATAATAATGTTAAATAATAAATTCATTTTTAATCGTTATTGATGCATACGAGAATGGTGAAGCTGTTAAGGCAGCGTCAAAGGGAGGCTGAGGAAAGATTACACAAATTTATGAACACCAGTGACAGGTGGGGAAATTTTAACCATAATGATAAGTTAAATAAAGTTACATAGCTTCGATGTTACTGATGGATAAGATATGTAACTGTGGAGTCATAAGTTTAAAAAAAAAAATGAGACAAGACAAGAATGCTGGGTGGACAGAGTCATACTGTGTTGTACTGGGACTGCCACGTGTAGGCCTATGTATACTGACTTTTTTGCAGCTTCGAGATCTTATATTACTTCGAGATCTTATATTACTTCTTTTTATGAGTATCTACCTATTCATTTATTTATTTCCCTTTACATATAATCGTCTACCTAAACATTTACTTACATCAGTCTGACTGCCTCTCCGTCTGCCTGTCTGTCTTTCTCTTCGTCTGCCTGTCTATATGCCTGTGTGCCTGTCTGTTTTTCTGTCTGCATGCCTGTCTTTTTCTGTCTATTTGTTAGGATTTATCTACCTGTCTGTCTGTCTATGTTTGTCTACCTATCTATCCAACTTTCTGCCTTCTGAATATCACGAAAAGAAAATAACAACACACAATAAACATGAATACAGCAACATTTCATCCATTGCAGCCAAGGACAGCACAGGCCAGCAGCTGTGTCTGACTCTGTGCTGCAAGAGGCCACGATCGAGTCACGGGTCACAGTTGAGTGCAGGAGGTCACTATTACTCTTCAAGGGCACCGTGTTGCTTATTGTGGCTTTTATGTGTCTGTTTAGGTTAGGTTAAGTGAGGTGAGGTTAGGTTAGGTTAAGTTATTGTTAGGTTAGGTTAGGTTAGCTTAGGTGTGGTTAGGTTAGGTTAGATGAATTCAGATTGGGTTCCGTTAGGTTATAACAGTTGACGTTAAGTTAGATTAGATACTGTTAGGTGAAGAAGAAGAAGAAGAAGAAGAAGAAGAAGAAGAAGAAGAAGAAGAAGAAGAAGAAGAAGAAGAAGAAGAAGAAGAAGAAGAAGAAGAAGAAGAAGAAGAAGAAGAAGAAGAAGAAGAAGAAGAAGAAGAAGAAGAAGAAGAAGAAGAAGAAGAAGAAGAAGAAGAAGAAGAAGAAGAAGAAGAAGAAGAAGAAGAAGAAGAAGAAGAAGAAGAAGAAGAAGAAGAAGAAGAAGAAGAAGAAGAAGAAGAAGAAGAAGAAGAAGAAGAAGAAGAAGAAGAAGAAGAAGAAGAAGAAGAAGAAGAAGAAGAAGAAGAAGAAGAAGAAGAAGAAGAAGAAGAAGAAGAAGAAGAAGAAGAAGAAGAAGAAGAAGAAGAAGAAGAAGAAGAAGAAGAAGAAGAAGAAGAAGAAGAAGAAGAAGAAGAAGAAGAAGAAGAAGAAGAAGAAGAAGAAGAAGAAGAAGAAGAAGAAGAAGAAGAAGAAGAAGAAGAAGAAGAAGAAGAAGAAGAAGAAGAAGAAGAAGAAGAAGAAGAAGAAGAAGAAGAAGAAGAAGAAGAAGAAGAAGAAGAAGAAGAAGAAGAAGAAGAAGAAGAAGAAGAAGAAGAAGAAGAAGAAGAAGAAGAAGAAGAAGAAGAAGAAGAAGAAGAAGAAGAAGAAGAAGAAGAAGAAGAAGAAGAAGAAGAAGAAGAAGAAGAAGAAGAAGAAGAAGAAGAAGAAGAAGAAGAAGAAGAAGAAGAAGAAGAAGAAGAAGAAGAAGAAGAAGAAGAAGAAGAAGAAGAAGAAGAAGAAGAAGAAGAAGAAGAAGAAGAAGAAGAAGAAGAAGAAGAAGAAGAAGAAGAAGAAGAAGAAGAAGAAGAAGGAGGAGGAGGAGGAGGAGGAGGAATAAAAGTGAAATTATAGACACACAAAGGAGCCTCTGCCGTAGGGAAGGTGAAGATGGAAGAGATGTACCTATGAATGGTGGCCTTCGCATCTCTCTCTCTCTCTCTCTCTCTCTCTCTCTCTCTCTCTCTCTCTCTCTCTCTCTCTCTCTCTCTCTCTCTCTCTCTCAGCACAGCACAAAGGTTGAAGAAAACAAGAAAACTACCAATTATCATAAACAACAGTAATTTATTCTAATCGTAGTAGTAGTAGTAGTAGTAGTAGTAGTAGTAGTAGTAGTAGTAGTAGTAGTAACAATGGTAGTTCCTTAGCTGTCTCTCCCTCCCTTCACCGAGTCCCGCCACTCACCCAGACAGACAGCAGGAGTAGGTCAGTGGGTGGGAGAGGCGGCGCCCTTGAGGCAGACACGCGGGGAAAGGTCGGGAGAGGCGGGTTGAGGCGAGCTGGAGCGGGAAGGGGAAGGGCTGTGACAGGGAAAGGGAGGCGAGGCGAGGCGAGGCGGGGAGGTGAAGGGGACTCAGAGGGGACACGGTGACGGAAGGGGGTTGTTGAGAGGGCGTGGTTGTCCCCTCGTAAAGCCACGCCGCCTTCGGGAATCCTCAAAAGGCGGGCGGAGGATTTAGATGAAGAAGCAATGATACGGGAAAGGAAGTGCAGGTGATACACACACACACACACACACACACACACACACACACACACACACACACACACACACACACACACACACACACACATAGGACAAAGAAACGCGGAACCTTCAAGAAGCGGCTTAACCCTCCCACCCCGTTCAAAAAGAAAGGAAGAAAAGAGAGAGAGGAGAACTGGAAAAAAACAAAGAGATAAAAACCCTTCAGCCTTCCTGCCCTTACCAGGCGGTCTAGTCTAAGGGCGTGAGGGACGAAGGAACACAAAAGAAGTGAAAAAAGACCTAACTACATTATTGATCTATATGAAGCTGTTGAGATTGGTGAGTGAATGTTATTGATCAACTGAAATAACATGATTCTTAAAGTATATATATAAAACAAATTTGTGCCGTCTGTTCCCTGGCGGACGGAAAGCAGGGGCCACACGAATATATCAAGATGTAGCGAGGGTATTGCATCTCTAATCATACCTTAACTATTCCTTATCAATCTACATACCCCAGATATCACATTGTTCCCAATTATCTTAACACCTGGTACATCTTTCCCTAATTACCAATCGCTCTGAGACATCTTCACTTGTTCTACAGCCAAAGCCAATCTTTAAACTGGAAAGAAATTGCAAAATGTATTCTTTTTCATCGCTAACTGTATTCTAGATGTTTATAAAGACTTCACGCATTGCTTCTGGTGCTGCTAAGTGCTTCGCGTCGCAGTGAAAGGGTTAAATCGTAAGTTAACGGTAACAGATGCACACATTCTTCCCCAATGTTGACTTTATAAATTAGACAAATAACGATTTAAGTGTACTGAAATTATTAAGTGTTTTTGAGTTATAAGATATTGCGTTCCACCACTGCGGTTATGGTGATGGTGGTGATGGTGGTGATGGAGACAGGTGTGGTTGTTAGTGGCATGTAGTGATAATGGTTGTAAAGGTAGTGGTGGTGGTGGTGGTGGTGGTAGTGGTGATAGTGATAATGGTGATGATGGTGGTGACGTGACTCTCTTAACCTCATTACTCGTAAAGCCACTACTGAACGTGATTCTCTCTCTCTCTCTCTCTCTCTCTCTCTCTCTCTCTCTCTCTCTCTCTCTCTCTCTCTCTCTCTCTCTCTCTCTGTGTCAGCCAACCATGCGTATATTAAGATTTCCAGTTAGTCCTCTTCATCTTTCTCATTCATGGTGGTGGTGGTGGTGGTGGTGGTGGTGGTGTTAAGGTGTGGTTCTTGTGGTGTGTGTGATGTGATGGGATGTGGTGTGGTGCAGATTCTTGTGGTGGTGTTGTGATGTGTTGTAATGGAAAGCAATGCAGTCAAGTGGTGGTGGTGGTGATGATGATGATGATGATGATGATGATGGTGTTTTTTTTTCATTTATTTATTTTCTTTTTTTTAGTGTGTGTGTGTGTGTGTGTGTGTGTGTGTGTGTGTGTGTGTGTGTGTGTGTGTGTGTGTGTGTGTGTGTGTGTGTGTGTGTGTGTGTGTGTGTGTGTGTGTGTGTTGCATCGACGAAGAAAGGAAGGAAGGAAGGAAGGAAGGAAGGAAAAAGGAAGAAAAGAAGGAAGGAAAGGAAATGAATGGAATGGAAGGAAGGAATACTCGTAAATGAGAAAAAGACAAAAAATAAATAAATAAATAGAGCAGTAGTCTCCCTGCCAACCCGTCACTACTAAGCCCATTTTTCTTCCTTCCCTTCCCTCCATCTCCCTTCCTTTCCCTTACCTTCTCTCTCTTTACCCTTTCCTTCCCTTCAGTTTCCCCTTCCTTCTCCTTCCCCTCACTATTCCTCCCTTCCCTAAATTTTTCTCCTCAATCCTTCTTCCCTTCACAATCCTTCACTTCCCTTTCTCCAAAACCAGCAAATAACTAACCATTTCGCCAGACACTTGCTGACTAAGAGGAGGCTTGCGTCGAGGAGGAGGAGGAGGAGGAGGAGGAGGAGGAGGAGGAGGAGGAGGAGAAGGAGGAGGGTCAAAAGAGGCTTGTGTGAAGGTGCAGAGAAGGTGGAGAGAAGATGAGGAAGGAATTAAGGCCGCCTTGAGAGGGATCATGAAAGGTGCATGACGTTGTGGGCGTGGGCGTGGGCGTGAGGTGTAGAAATGGGCGTGGATGTGGGTGTGAGTGTAACGTGTAGGAATGGGCGTGGGTGAGGGGTTTAGGGTGTAGAGATGGGCGTAAGGTGTAGGTGTGAGGTGTAGGCGTGTGTGTGGGCGTGTGTGGGCGTGTTCTAGTGTTGTGGGGTTAGTTCATGAGTCTCCTTGTCTTGTGCGTCATAGAATCACACTATTATTATTATTATTATTATTATTATTATTATTATTATTATTATTAGTCGTTATAGAGCTATTACTATTCTTTTAACTCATTATTATCACTGCAGTTGTTTTTTCCGTCTCATTCTCATTATTATTATTATTATTATTATTATTATCATTATTATTATTATAATTATTATTATTTGACATAATCATTATTTCTAAACAATGGAAATAATAAGTTTAAAATTAAGAGTACCTATGTTAATCACTACAACATGTATTTATAAGTTAATTACTGCAATATTTTCTGGAAGTTAATAACTCTTTTTTTCACGCACGAAGTAATGAGATACAGAATAACTACTTTTACTCTTGTTTATTCCACGCCTTTCACAAAACAGTTACCAGAAGAAAAATAAATAAATAAATAAATAACGCTATTAGAATCTGCACGACTATTTTTACCAATCGTGGCGCGGCTGTCTAAATGAGTCAATGGGAAAGTCACAGTCCTCTCATTGATGCGTGGCAATTATAAACATTCTTTCCTCCGCGCCAGTGCCTCTCAATGAAACAACAACACTGGAACTCTTTACTCTTCCCCTCGTCACATTGGTCTTCTGAATATAACATGCAAATGACAGGCAGACTAATGAACAAATGAGTAAATATGTGATGTGTTAATTTCTGTGACTAAATAAATATTTCACCATTCGATCATTCTTTTGTCGTTAGCGTCTTTCTAAATACTTATTGTTACCTTGATCCGCATTTTGTTATTAATTATCATTATTATTAGTAGTAGTATTTTTATCATTATTATTCTACACTGTATTTCTACTTTTTTATTCTATAACCGCTTTTAAATATCACACGACCTATAAATTAACACACCCAAGGAGAAATATTGTTAGCATCATTCATGGTCTTTCAAGTAGATGACTGTAAATATTCGGGTAATTTATGTATATCTTTAGTCGTTC
>NC_087166.1:22911265-22926265 GCF_035594125.1 Scylla paramamosain | reverse complement strand
GGATGGAAGAGAGAAAGGAGGAAAGGAAGGAGGCAGCAAGGAAAGTGAGATAGAGAGGGAGGGAGAGAGGGAGGAGGGATGGAGAGAAGGGGGAGCAAAGGAGATAGAGAGGAAGGAAGAGGGGAAGGAAGGGAGGAGGTAGGAGATAAAAAGGGAAGGGTGGAGGGAATGTAGAAGGTAAAAAAAAAAAAGGAAGAAATAAATAATGTAAGGAAGAAAACAGTGAGAAGAAGAAGAAGAAGAAGAAGAAGAAGAAGAAGAAGAAGAAGAAGAAGAAGAAGAAGAAGAAGAAGAAGAAGAAGAAGAAGAAGAAGAAGAAGAAGAAGAAGAAGAAGAAGAAGAAGAAGAAGAAGAAGAAGAAGAAGAAGAAGAAGAAGAAGAAGAAGAAGAAGAAGAAGAAGAAGAAGAAGAAGAAGAAGAAGAAGAAGAAGAAGAAGAAGAAGAAGAAGAAAACGTTCTCCTTAAGACGTCAAAAGAAGAAATAAAAGGGAAAGAATAAATAAAAGGAAGAAAGACAAGGGAGATAAAAGGGAAGGAAGGAAGAGAAAGGATGAAAGAGGAATGGAGGACAGGAGTAAGAAAGGGAGATACGCCCTCTTTACGATTCAGGAGAAGGAAAGAGAGGAAAGAATGAAAGAAAGATAGGAGGGAGGGAGGGAAGGAGGGAGGGAAGAGAAGAAGAACACGCCCTCCTCTTCCTCCTCTTCTTCCTCTTCACTCTTCCTTTCACTCAGCTTCCTCTTTTGCACAGTTTCACTTTCTTGTTGGTCTTTTCATTTCCTCTCCTCGTCTCTTGCTTTCACTTTCCCGGCCCTCTTCACTCTCGTTTTCTATTCACTTGCCTCTGCTCGAATTTTTTTTTCCTGTTTTCTTTTGTCACTATTTCTCGTTCATTAATGTTTGCGATATTTGTTTTGTTTTTTATTTATTTTTTTTTTTTGGGGGGGTTTGTGTGTGTTTTGTTTTGTTTGTGTTTGTCTTTGTAGGGAAATTCAGTTTTGTTCATTAAGACTGACGTGATTTCCATTTCTTCTCATCGATTATAATATATTTCATATATTATATGAAGTATGTGTGAAATGAAGAGGAAGCCACCACCTCCTCCTTCTCCGGTTCTCCTCTTCCTCCTCCTCCTGTTCCTCTTCTCCCATAACATTATTATTATTATTATTATTATTATGTACTTTTCCCCCCCCTTCTTTCTTGTATTCTTGTTCCATTTCCTTCTCTCACTCCTTTACTCTCCAACACTTCTCATTTCACCACAAGAAGCTTCGAAAGGAACTAATAAATCTGCTGCTTGTTCTATGCATGTCCTCCTCCTCCAGCTCCTTTTTCCTCCTCTTCCTCCTCCTCCTCCTCCTCCTCGTTCCCCACCCACGGGTCTTCAAAGGGAGCCCCAAGCGACACCACAGAAATAGTACAGTGCGGTTCCCATCTCGCCCAGGCAGGGAGAGGAGGGGACGCACAACACAAGTGGGAGACACGGATCATTAAATATTTTGACAGGTGGGCGTGACAGCGCGGGGCCACCTAGGCAAACACTGGGAGGGGACGCTAAGAGTGTGTGAAGGTGCCGGGGTGTCTTATGAGGCGTGTGAGTGCGTGTATCCGTGTTGCTTTTCAATGGAACGTGGTAAGGATATGTAGAAATGTTTGGGTGAGTGAGTGAAGTGGTGAATATTTCTAACCCTTTATTGATAAACGATTGGCTCTCTCACCACGACTACTTTCAAAGGCCACAGAGATGATTAGCCGAGTTCTCAAGTCTGCTTCTCCTATTAGTAACGTAAAAATGTTGTTAATCTGTCACTAGAACCACAAAAACACTCTTATAAACCCGTATAACTTCAACTAGAGCCTTTTGAAAGTGGAAAGGATACGGCGCAGAGGTGTTGCCGAATATGACCCAATGAAAGGTGTGTAAAGGTGTGAGTCAGGTGCTAAAAGGGGTGAGGGGAAGGTGTTAATAGGTGATGATGAGGGATGGTGTTCAGAAAGGGATTGAAAAGGACGTGTTACAGGTATTGAATAGGTGGTAGTGTGTTAATGAGATGCATGACGGTGTTGAGGTGAGGTGTATCCGTGAAATGGTCAGAAGCGATGGTTATTTTAAGTTGCAGGGCGGAATCGTGAAAGGAAGAAGGTGCCTGGGTGTGAATCAACGAGGTATTTTAGTGAGAAGTTTTAAATAGTGGGGAAAAAGTTCACTGGGATGTATTTTGGTAAGGTAAAGCATTGCACGGAGCTGTCTTGTCTCTTTTGTTAGTAGTCAGTAAAGTTTTGTTGTTGTTGTTGTTGTTGTTGTTGTTGTTGTTGTTGTTGTTGTTGTTTTGCTGCTGTTATTGTTCTTTTTCTTGTTGTTCTTTTTTTCACTTCGTTTTTTTCTTCATCTTCTTGATCTTTTCTTTTCACTTCTTTTCCTTTCAATTCTTATTATTATTATTTTCTTTACACTTGATCTTTTCTTTTCACTTATTTTTTTCTTTTCATCATCTTTTTCACTTCATCTTCTTTTGTTTTCACTTCACGTTCTTTTCTTTTCACTTAATCATCATCATCATCATCATCATCATCATCATCATCATCATCATCATCATCTTCTTTGGGATGCTTCCGTCCGTGTCGCCACAGCGGAGCAGCCATCACCACACACTCCTCCACGCCTTTCTTTGTCACACCCATTCCAAGCCAGTCTTCTTTCACTGCATCCATCAACCTTCTCTCAGGACTTCCTCTCTCTCCTGCCGGGTAAATCCATCTCCAGCATCCTCTTCCCCACACACCCCTCGTCTCTTTTGACACGCTGACACCTCCTCCGTCAGTATAGTGTAACCAAATAGCCCAGCGAGGACCTAAAGATGCACTGCTGTTTGTCATCCTTCGTAAAGTGATTTGCCATTAACTTACCTATATAAACAATAACCAATAGCCACAGTTTGCCGTACCGAAAAATATCGAAAATGATAATGAAGAGGAATGTTAGAGAACGAGGCGAGAAAAGTTATAAACGAGTCTATTAGAGCAGCGAGCGTTCGTTAGTAAAGAAACAAAAGCGGAGAGGCGAGACTGAGGTGGTATGGTCATGTGTAGAAGAGAGAAGAGTGATTGAAGAGGAGAATGAAAGAGAGAAGAATGAAAGAAGAGAGGAGGATCGAATAAGAGAGGAGGATGAGAGAAGAGAGATGGGAGAAGAGGAGAGGGAATAAGACTGGTATGGGTAGGAAGGAATGGGGAAGGAAGAGAAGTTGAGAAGAAGGGAAATAAGGAAGGAGGCACCGTTGATATAGGAATGGAGAGGAGGAGGAAGGGAAGGAACTGGAAGTAGAAGGAGAGGAAAAAAAGACGGATATGGGTGGAAGGAATGGGAAGGAACATGATTTAAGGACAAAGGAAATAAGAAAGGAAAATATCGTTGATTTAGGAAGGGAGAGGAGAAGGGAAAGTAAGCAAGGAGGAAGAAAGAAAGAACATGAGTGAAAGATAGAGGAACGATGGAAAGAGGATGGAGGAGAACCAGAGAGATTTATGGATGCAGTGAAGGGAGACAAACGGGTGATGAGTGTAATGAAAGACGCTTAAGGCAGACTGAGGTTGGGGCGAGTGAGGTGCAGCGAGGATCTCAGTACGGAGCAGCCAAAATTAAGGTTGTAAGAACGAGTGTTGATATCCAGGAAGGCACTGTGAGCAAACACCAGGTCACAACAGGTGCTTGTCAAGGGAAGGTGCTGAAAGTTAAACTGCTGACTGAGAGAAGTTGTAAAAGAAAATAGTAAATAAATAAATGAATGAGTAAATAAATAAACAATAATATGAATAAATAAACAAAACGTTAGTATTATTAAAGGTAAATTTGTTTTCTCGTGTTTTTTTTTTTTTTAAGTAAATACGTTGACTTAAAATCTTGACTATTGGAGAGAGAGAGAGAGAGAGAGAGAGAGAGAGAGAGAGAGAGAGAGAGAGAGAGAGAGAGAGAGAGAGAGAGAGAGAGGACATGAGAGAGTATCTACACAACGGATTAAACATTATATAACGCGCACTCTCTCTCTCTCTCTCTCTCTCTCTCTCTCTCTCTCTCTCTCTCTCTCTCTCTCTCTCTCTCTCTCTCTCTCTCTCTCAGGAATTCGATAAAGGTAGAATGGACACCACTTAGGTAACAAGACTTAGGGACGCAACAATCTCTCTCTCTCTCTCTCTCTCTCTCTCTCTCTCTCTCTCTCTCTCTCTCTCTCTCTCTCTCTCTGTCAATCACACCCATTTTTATCAAGATTATCCAGCCATTGTTTTCCTGGCCCTCCTCTCCCCTCTCCTCTCTCCCCTCTCCGCTCTCTCCTCTCCCCTCAAAGGTAATCCACCAAATCATTTCCCCTCGACTCTCACTCCCCTCTCACTCTCCTCTCACTTCCCTCCCAGTACGTGTCCGATACTGCCCAGTGCACTCAAATTTCCTACGGTGAGGGGAGGAAAGGGGAAAACAGAGGGGAAAGGGGAAAGGAAGTGAGGGGAAGTGATGGTAATGGAGGGAGGAAAGGAAGGATAGAAGAAGAGGGAAGTGAGAGGAAGAGGGGGGAAGGGGAGCGAAAAGGGAGAGAAGGGAGGGAAGACAGAGGATGAGTGTTGGCGGAGAACGAAGAGTTGAAGGGAGGAAGGAAGGAAGGAAGGAAGGAAGGTACCGTTGTTTTAGGATGGGAGGGAAGGAAGGAGGAAAGGCAAGTGAGGTGGAAGGAAGAAAGAGGAAGAGCTAGAGATGAGGGAAAAAAAAAAACAGGAAGGAGGAGGAGGAGGAGGAAAATGACCACAATAATCAAAGAAACTATAAAAATAACTGGTCTGTTTTTCGTGTGTCGTTCATTGGAGTGATTTGAACCCCTGGGTGGTGATGGTGGTGGTGGTGGTGGTGGTGGTGGCGGTGGTGGTGATGATACTGATGATGGTGATAACGACTACAACTCCACAGATGATGACGAAGCCAACCTCAACACAATGAAGACGATGACGACGAGACAAAGACGACCACAACGACAATATCCCTCAGAACGACCACCTAGAGGCACTACAGGCCGGGACGTGGAGGAGCGGCGTTGAAGTGACGTGTCCGATGAGGGAGAAGGGACGTGGGAGAGAGAAAGGGGAAAAAAGTAACATGCGTATTCTCTTCTCTATCTACACGCACGAGGAAGCTGTATCGTAACAAACAAACACTAAGAGAAGATCAAACACGAAATAACAAGGAAGATGCAATAACAAGAATAATGAAAGGAGGAAAGAAGAAAGTAGAAGGAATGAATAAGATCGTACAAGTTGTGAATATCCTTAAGTAACATTAAGTGAAGTTTATAAAATCAACTGCGTTCCTTAAACCCACAAGTGTCGCTTAGATCATCATGGACGTCTGATTATTCACCTACCAACCCCTTTATTTGATCTTTTAAACCACCCTAATGACTTGCCACTAAAAACCTTACTGCTGTGTTTGTTGCATTCATCTACCACTCTACGTGAAGGCTGGCTTCTTCCTCTTTTTAATCTAACTCTAAATTAAAACCCGTTATTTGTCATTCAGTTCTTACTAGTGACTTTGAATACTTTGTTTATGCCACTCTCGTCATATCACCTATTTGGGACCGACTTCCTTCCTGTCTTTCATTTAAATCTAACTTTATAAAGCTTGAACCCCTTTATTTCTCTACCCTGATTACTAACCCCAGGGATTTTAAGTCATCCTTGTTATATCCCTTATGCCACTTTACCCTTTCATTGCTATGGCCATCTTTTGTTATGAGTACTGTAGACAACTGCTATTGAGTACAGAGAAGAAGGAAAATAGATTAACTTTACCTTGTGTTTCTAGATTGCAGTACTATTTAAGAGAATGGGTATAGAGAGAGAGAGAGAGAGAGAGAGAGAGAGAGAGAGAGAGAGAGAGAGAGAGAGAGAGAGAGAGAGAGAGAGAGAGAGAGAGAGAGAGAGAGAGAGAGAGAGAGAGAGAGAGAGAGAGAGAGAGAGAGAGAGAGGTTAACTTTATCTTATATTTCTAGATTACAAAGCTATTTAAGAGAATGGGGTACAGAGAAGAGACAAAAAAATAGGTTAACTTTACCTTTTTTTTTTTGTAGATTACACAGCTATTCATCATACTGTAATACAAATATAAGAGTCTGGAAGGTTATAAGTCATTGTGGAAAACGTAGTCTAGCAGTGAAAGGATTCAAGACTTCAATCAGATCCTTACTTAATCTACATCCCTCTACGGAATGCAAATAGTTCTCAACCTCGTGTGCCTGCAGAAAAAAAAAAAAAAAAAAACTCTACCTGACACCAACATACCACACACACACACACACACACACACACACACAGGTTTCAAGACACTTATTCATCAATTTTTGACCACTGCTTTGACCCTTTTATGGGACTGGCATTTCAGTGGGCATTTTTTTTTTATTAGATTTTTGTTGCCCTTGGCCAGTGTCTCTCCTACATAAAAAAAAAAAAAGAACACACATTCATATACACTGAACCCTTTTTTCTGCCCTTCTGTATCCCTTAGCCAGAGTCCCTCACACACAGGAAAGGTAAAACACTCTTAAACACGCAGCGATATACATGCTGGTAACAAATGCACGTATAACCTGCACATCCAGGCACGTTACCCTTTAATGAAGAACACGAGGCCCGAATGCCGTTCATCATTATAATTCTGTGGGATTTTTACTGGTGAATTTTCATGATTATAATTTTTTTTAGGTCAACTCATCTCATTAGGATTTTAATGACAAGTGTGTGATGTTGTTGGTGACAAGGGAAGCAGGGAGGGATGGGTAGGAGGGGAGGGATGGCATGGGGAAGGAGAGGGGGAGGGAATAAAGAGGGAGGGAGATGAGGGACAGAGGGATGGGTGGAATAATGAAGAGTGAAGGTGATGTGAAGAAGAAATGGAAAGGAGAGGATAGGAAAGGGAGAGAGAGATGGACAGGAGAGGAAGAGATGGCGTGGGAATAGAGAGGAAAGAGGAAGGGAAAGGAAGGGATGGGTGGGAGTGAAAAAAGATGATGGGAAGAAGGGAAGGAAAGAGTGGAGAGAGAGATGATGGTGAGTAAACGAGATGGGAAGAGAAGGGGATAAGGAGAAAAAAAAATTGAAGGACAGAAATAGGATAGTACGAAAGGAGAACAATGGAAGAATAAGGAAGGAAGAAAATGGAATGAGAAGAAAGAAGACGAAGAAAAGGACAGACAGAAATAATGGAAGGACAGAAGAGAAAAGGAAAACAATATCGAAAAAAATAGCAGGTGAACGAATGAGACAATGAAAGAGAAGAGGAAAAGAAAGAAAATATGAGAGGAAAGAACAGGAACAGGAAGGAAATGAGAAGGAAAATGATGTGAGGAGAAGAGTTAGGAAAGAAAAGAAGGAAGAGAAGAGAGGAAGAAGAGATAGAAGGGAAGAGAAGGAAGAAAAATGTTACTGCCTCGTATAATTAGTGAACAAGTCTCCCTTACCTCTCTCTCTCTCTCTCTCTCTCTCTCTCTCTCTCTCTCTCTCTCTCTCTCTCTCTCTCTCTCTCTCTCTCTCTCTGTCAAATGTTGTTGCGTCATCTTAATACTAACTAATTCCGCTGCCGTGATGGTGTAATGTTGCCAATTCAGTTATTGCTTCTGTTAATACAGCGCAGTACAACAATACCGCTAATTGCAACACTGGTGAAGGTGACTCTCTCTCTCTCTCTCTCTCTCTCTCTCTCTCTCTCTCTCTCTCTCTCTCTCTCTCTCTCTCTCTCTCTCTCTCTCTCTCAGGTCATTCACTCACTTTCTCATTCATTGTCACTGCCATACACGACATAATGTACATCTATACACACACACACATACACGTTCACAGGTCTCACTGTCTCTTATTTCCCTGTGTGTGTGTGTGTGTGTGTGTGTGTGTGTGTGTGTGTGTGTGTGTGTGTGTGTGTGTGTGTGTGTGTGTGTGTGTGTGTGTGTGTGTGTGTGTGTGAGTGAGTAAGAGAGAGAGAGAGAGAGAGAGAGAGAGAGAGAGAGAGAGAGAGAGAGAGAGAGAGAGAGAGAGAGAGAGAGAGAGAGAGAGAGAGAGAGAGAGACCCCACCCCCCGACACACACACATGATTACTGCAGCGCGAATGAAAAATGTAAAGGTTGCGAATAAGAGTCTGAAAGAAAACGGGATGCCCATGAATACAAAGACGCTGCACGGCGGGTTCATTACTTTACCTTCCCCGCCGCGCCCTGGGACACCGACAGCCCGACAGCCCGACACCAACCGACTGCATTTTCTTCACCCCCCCCCATTTTTTTCTTTTTATGTTCTTTATTCGTTCATTCACTTTCATTCTTATTTAAACCGAAACTCACTTTCTTCGCTTTTTTTTCTGTTGTTTACCTGTTTATTTTATCTCCTTTCTTCTTCATTTATCAACTCTCCTCTCTCGTACCTCTTTCGTTAACACCCCCTGTCGCATACAGTTCTTCATTATTTCCTTTGCACCCTTCTCTTTTCATTCCTATATACACTATCACTTCATTCCATCTCTCTTTCCCTTTCTGTCTGTGTTTCTGTCTCACTCTGTCTCTCTCCTATCACTTCATTCCATCTCTCTTTCCCTTTCTGTCTGTGTTTCTGTCTCACTCTGTCTCTCTCCTACCACTTCATTCCATCTCTCTTTCCCTTTCTGTCTGTGTTTCTGTCTCACTCTGTCTCTCTCCTATCACTTCATTCCATCTCTCTTTCCCTTTCTGTCTGTGTTTCTGTCTCACTCTGTCTCTCTCCTTTCACTTCATTCCATCTCTCTTTCCCTTTCTGTCTATGTTTCTGTCTCACTCTCTCTCTCGGCCAACATCCAGACACCCCAACACTCCAACTTCTCGACACCCCGCCCTGACACCCCGACACACTTGGCTGAACAGCGCGCCGATGAACCTTGAACATTACCTGGTGAGCGTTATTTACACCCCCTCACCTTCGCAACACCTGTAATTACGAGGCGGCCACACCTGTCTTAATTACGTAAGGCTGGCTTGACTAACATCTGTACCTTGTGAGTCATGTCAGTATTTTGTTTCAAGTAATATACTTTATACTGTTCTTTTTTTTTTTTATTCTATGGTAGATTTTTATTTATTTATTTTATTTTTTTTACGTGACCAGTATTTGTACTTTTTATCGTCAGAATTTCCACGTCCAGTTTAATTTATTTCAGTGTATTCTTTAAAGTTAAATTCGACATATTGTTGCATTATCTTCTCTATGGCAGGTAGTGTTTTATTTATTTATTTTTTTTTTTTTTACCTCATCATCACTTGCTCTTCTTACCTAGTCTATTTTACAATTTTACTCTATACTGTTCTATTACCTATTCTAAGACTGACTCTTTTCCGTCTTTGTTTAATGCCTATATTATTTCTGCGGTGTATTGTATCTCATCTGTACCTGAAAGTTAAGCCGATTTCAGTATTTTCTGCAACGTGATTATACTCTGTTCTGTCCCACTACCTCCTATAAGAAAGACATTTTTCAGCACGTTTAACGCAAAAAACAATTCAAGACTGTATTATGTCTTATCATTGATCATAATATTCAAACCACAAAGTTTACAGGAATATTCAAAATAATGAAAAATGTCTTGAAACTATGACACACACACACACACACACACACACACACACACACACACGATATCAGTACATTCATAAGCAGCTTTCACAATAATGAAGAGCGTCTCTCTTACGACACACGAACACACAATCAGTTCATTTAAAAGCACTACCCAAAAACACAAGAACAGTCACTCTCGCAGCACACAAACCACCACCAAGCATTAGGAACGCATAAAGCCAACAATGAACTACGTACCTTATTCACTGCATCCCCAGGTGGCGCCGTGCACGTATAGCTCACAGAGACCCATCGTCCGGAGCCTTAAAGTGGAGTGTTCCGTGTGAATGGAGTGCAGGCTGATGGCGAGCAAGCGAGGAAGCGAACGAGCGAACCAGGGAACCAACCAGCCTCCGTGTTAAGGCAAAGTTTGAAAGGTTTACTTTTAGTTTTCGTAGAGTTCGCAGCTTCATTAGGTGGTGGTGGTGGTGGTGGTGGTGGTGCTTCGCTAGTTTTGGGTCTTATGCTGTGATTGTGTGTTTATCTGTGTGTGTGTGTGTGTGTGTGTGTGTGTGTGTGTGTGTGTGTGTGTGTGTGTGTGTGTGTGTGTGTGTGTTTCTGTGATTGTAGATAAATGTGTTTGTGTTTTTTCTGTGTTTGAGGAAGGTTGTGTTTTTTATGTGTTTTTGGATGGTTTGTGTAATTGTGTGTTTTTCTGCGTCTGTGAGTGATCGTGTTGTGGTGTGTGTGTGTGTGTGTGTGTGTGTGTGTGTGTGTGTGTGTGTGTGTGTGTGTGTGTGTGTGTGTGTGTGTTTCTGTTTGTGAAGTGTGTGTGTGTGTGTGTGTGTGTGTGTGTGTGTGTGTGTGTGTGTGTGTGTGTGTGTGTGTGTGTGTGTGTGTGTGTGTGTGAAGTGTGGTGAAGAGTCAAGGTTGTAGCCGGCATCCACTTCAAGCAACGGAGAAGAGAGGAGGAGTCCAAGCATAGATCCACGCAACAAAGTGACTTAACAGGGCCATCTATCTCAACCCCACGCCACACTGGTGCTACAATAAAGGCAGCCACTAAATCAACCACCAGATCTGCCTTTACGAGCTCCACTGAGGCAAGACTGAGTGCGATTTTCCTCTACACTTGAAAAAAATAAACAATAAATAAATAAATAAATAAATAAAAATACAAATAAATATATAAAGCTACTCCATTTCCCACACAATTGTCGTACCAAAAGGAACACGAGGAGATGAAACACGAGAGAAGAAGGAAGAATATGCAACAACAAGAGTGGAAGAAAGAAGAAAGATAGAAGGAAGAAATGATGCAGATAGACTAAAAATCAACAAATTTTAAAGAAACACAATAGTCAAAGGAAAAAAAAAAGACATGCGACAACAAGAATAAAATACACAAGAAAGATAGAAAGAAAAAGAGAAGGAGATAAAGTAAGAGCTACAACTGAAATACTGAACAAACTACTACAGCTGCAACATACTGGAAAAAAAAAAAGAAGTGCAGTTTTTATTCACACACGTAAAGAAATTATTCAAAGGCGTGTTCAATTGTTTCATTTCACGTGACACTTCCAAACTAAAGTCAACAGATAAAAAAAGGAAAAAAAAAGTGGGGAGGGGGAGGGAAATATATGACAGCAATAATTTCCCTTCACACCATAAATAGTAAAAACAGATAAATCACCAACTGTATTTTTCACTCCACTAGATAATACAAAATAAATAGATAAATAAATAAATAAAATAAATAACAAAATAAACAAAAAAAAAAAGATGATGATAGACAGGTAAATATGAAAGTAGGTAAAAATACATTTATACATAACAGCAAAAAAAAAAAGTAATAATGAATAATACCTATACAGAATTTCAGACGAGATAGTCATGAATAAAAAAAATAAATAAATAAATAAAGACCAAGGAAATAAAAAATGCACAACCTAAGACATAACCAAATAGCAAAAAAATAAAAAAATAAATAAAATAAAATAAATAAATAAATAAATAAAATAAATAAATAAAAATAATAATAATAATGAATAACATCAATACGACATTTCAGACCAAACAGTGCCATGAATTAAAAAAATATTAAAGGACCAAAGAAATCAAAATACACATCCACACAAAACATAACCAAAAATCTAACACACACACACACACACACACACACACACACACACACACACACACACACACACACACACACACACATACACACACACAAAACATAACGAAAAATCTAACACACACACACACACACACACACACACACACACACACACACACACACACACACACACACACACACACACACAAAACATAACCAAAAATCTAAAACACACACACACACACACACACACACACACACACACACACACACACACACACACACACACTTAAAAAAAAAAACGTAGGCAGTTACAACACCTAAACCCTGAAGCAACACCAACACAACAACAACAAAAAATAAACAAACAAACAAACAAACAAACAACTCAAAACTCGAAAAAATCTAACCAAACACACTGATGACACTTAAATCACGAAACAACACCAAATCAACAACAAAAAAACGGAAAAAAAAAATTCTTGAACTATACTCAGTCACAGCACATCAATTCTAAAGCGCCACCTGAACACGACAAAAGAGCCATGCACATGTTGAAGGGGCGACAAGTATTGCCTGCGATCGTCCTGAAGAAGCCAATAAAGCACGGGAACAACCAGCCAGGGAGGAAACGGGGACATAAAACCTGCAGAAGGGGAAGAAGAAGGTTCCTCTCACGCGCCTCCTTCAGTATTCATGAGAAGCTCCTGTGAATACCGTCAGAGAGAGAGAGAGAGAGAGAGAGAGAGAGAGAGAGAGAGAGAGAGAGAGAGAGAGAGAGAGAGAGAGAGAGAGAGAGAGAGAGAGAGAGAGAGAGAGAGAGAGAGAGAATGACATTATCTCCATACTTATGAAACTGTGTAACTTGATAAGAAACAAATTTACACGTGAGAGAGAGAGAGAGAGAGAGAGAGAGAGAGAGAGAGAGAGAGAGAGAGAGAGAGAGAGAGAGAGAGAGAGAGAGAGAGAGAGAGAGAGAGTAATGGCAGGTTTTCCATACTTATCACATTGCAGAACTTGATACGAGTTTTTATTAGAGAGAGAGAGAGAGAGAGAGAGAGAGAGAGAGAGAGAGAGAGAGAGAGAGAGAGAGAGAGAGAGAGAGAGAGAGAGAGAGAGAGAGAGAGAGAGAGAGAGAGAGAGAGAGAGAGAGAGAGAGAGAGAGAGTCACGTATTGGCAAACTGATTAATATTTCCATTTATTTACTCTCATCATCTTTTATTTTATTTACGGGCCTAATGTAACATCGTAACTCTCTATCATTCCACATTGGGTTGACTCATCATCTTACACCTTCATTCTGTAAAGCTAATGTACTACTGAATATTTACTTGACCTTGTTTAGGAGAGGAGTTCCAATGTACAGTCTCGGCCAGAAGTCTTGTAACCTGACGGTGTGTCCCTGTGTTTAGGGTGTTCCTTCAGGCTTACGTCCACTGATTTGCCTGGAACCTTTCACTTCTCAGGGCTTGTAAGGTGACAGGCAGCACATCGGAGGACTTACGGTGGAGACGAAATGGTTAAATTACAGAAATAGATTAAGGCAGATGAACAGACTTCTGGCCGTGACTGTACGTTTACTCCTGAAATTAAATTTTTCTTTGCCATTTTATTTATTTATTTATTTATTTTTTTTTTTGGGGGGAGGCACAATTAGCGATTTTTTTTTTCATGATTTTTCTTTCCTTTGGTCTGTCTTTCTTGTGCATAGAAAATAAATAAATTAATAAATAAATTAGCAAATATATAAATAAACGAATGATGATGATGATGGTAGTAGTAGTAGTAGTAGTAGTAATAATAATAATAATAATAATAGTAGTAGTAGTAATAATAATAATAATAATAATAATAATAATAATAATAATAATAATAATAATAATAATAATAATAATAATAATAATCACTCGGTTTATTCATATTCTACATTCTACATTTAACAATCATGACATCCTTTATTTTCCTTAACATTCAACATTCTTCAAATAAGAACAAGAACAGTATTAATCTTTTAGCTCTATTTATTTATTTTATTTATTTTTCTTTTCGTGTGTAGAAGTCTGGCAAAGAAGCTTCCTGGAAAAAGGCACAGAATATGAGAGATAAAAACAAGACTCTTCAATATGCCGTTGCCGTAAAAAAAAAACCTAATTAGGTACGTAAGTTTCCAAAATATTTCCCCAGTTTAATATCCTCGCGCTGCCACCAATTATGCGGATAAAGTAATAAACAGGCAGTAATAATAAACTAAATACACAAAATATCAATGGAAATTTAGTAGAGACATTATTATTACCATTACTTCCCCCTTATGTATTACCTTTTTAATCCTCTCATTGCAATACACAATAATTAACAACATTAAAAGTGCTGCCACGTGTAGGCCTGGTGGCTTCTCACAGCTTGCTATATATTCCTATGTTCACTGTACAAAATCTTCACAGTCATTTACGACAAAGAAAAAAATGACTACGACAACATATTTTCAATTCTCTAGCCAGAAAGAAAATAAACACCAAAGAATGCATTGTTATTAAGGGAAAGATGCTCCAAAAAAGGAGAGAAAGGCGTAGTAATGTTGCCAATATGAATTAATACCTACACATAACTTATTGTAATCAACATGAAAAAAAAAAAGAAAACGAAAAATAAAAAGAAACAGGTTCTCGTCCAAGTCAATTAAGAAAAGAAAAAAAAAGTGTTCGATCCCCCGCGTAAAAATATACATGTGTGGTGAAATTTTACCTGCGGCTCCTGTTGTTGTTCTAATTTGTCAGCGACCCTTCCCTTAATTTGATTTCCGTCTGTCCGTCTGTTTTCCTGTCTATCTGTCTGTCCAAATGTCCGTTCCCTTGTCTGTCTATCTGTTTATCTTTTTACCTGTCCACCTGTCTCTCTCTCTCTCTCTCTCTCTCTCTCTCTCTCTCTCTCTCTCTCTCTCTCTCTCTCTCTCTCTCTCTCTCTCTCACCTGCGGCGCTCAGTGTTGTTTTAATTTGTTGGAGCTCCTTCCCTAATTTAATTTACATCTCTCTCTCTCTCTCTCTCTCTCTCTCTCTCTCTCTCTCTCTCTCTCTCTCTCTCTCTCTCTCTCTCTCTCTCTCAGGACACAAACCAACTTTAAAAACAAATATTAGTAAAATATGTTTTATTTTTAAGAATGACCAAATTAGTTTTTCTTTTCTTTTTATTTCTTTTGAATTTCATGTTTAGCTTACAATTAAATATTTTCTTCCGATGCATTTCTTATTATTATTTTTCTAGCG